>NC_091418.1:5699793-5804775 GCF_032191515.1 Phaenicophaeus curvirostris | reverse complement strand
GCTTGTGCATATGTGCAGTGTGTGTGCGTGCATGCACATGTATGTGCATGTATGTGTGAGCATGTGTAAGCACGTACTGTGTGCGTGAGCATGTGTGTGCATGCAGTGTGTGTGTGCACATGTGTGTGCAGTTTGTGTGCATGTGCAGTGTGTCTGTGCGTGTGCACATGTGTGTGCATGTATGTGTGAGCACATACTGTGCATGTGTGAGCATTTGTGTTCATGCAGTGTGTGTGTGCACGTGTGTGTGCAGTGTGCAATGTGTGTGCAGATTGTGTGCATGTGCAGTGTGTGTGTGCACATGTGTGTGCATGCATGTGTGAGCATGTGTAAGCACATACTGTGTTTGTGCATGAGCATGTGTGTGCACATGTGTGTGCGGTGTGCAATGTGTGTGCATGCATGTGTGCAGCTTGTGCACACGTGCATTGTGTGTGCGTGTGCACATGTGTGCACATACTGTGTGCGTGGGTGTGCATTTGTGGGCATGCGGTGTCTGTGTGCACACGTGTGTGTGCATGCATGTGTATGCATGCGTGTGTAAACACGTACTGTGTGCGTGTGAGCATGTGTGTGCATGCAGTGTGTGTGTGCGCACATATGTGTGTGCGTACAGTGGTGTGTGCATGTGTGTGCAGTTTGTGTGCATGTGCAGTGTGTCTGTGCGTGTGCACATGTGTGTGCATGCATGTGTGAGCACATACTGTGCATGTGTGAGCTTTTGTGTGCGTGCAGTGTGTGTGCATGTATGTGTGAGTATGTGTAAGCACATACTGTGTGCGTGAGCATGTGTGCGCACATGTGTGTGCGGTGTGCAATGTGTGTGCATGCATGTGTGTGCAGCTTGTGCACACGTGCAGTGTGTGTGCACATGTGTGAGCACATACTGTGTGTGTGGATGTGTGTTTGTGGGCATGCGGTGTCTGTGTGCACACGTGTGTGCGCAGATGTGTGTGCGTGCATGTGTGAGCATGTGTAAGCACGTACTGTGTGCGTGTGAGCATGTGTGTGCATGCAGTGTGTGTGCGCACATATCTGTGTGTGCATGCAGTGTTGTGTGCATGTGCAGTGTGTGTGCATGTATGTGTGAGCATGTGTAAGCACATACTGTGTGCGTGAACATGTGTGTGCACATGTGTGTGCGGTGTGCAATGTGTGTGCAGCTTGTGCACACGTGCAGTGTGTGCGAGTGTGCACATGTGTGAGCACACACTGTGCGTGTGAGCATGTGTGTGCATGCAGTGTGTGTGCGCACATATGTGTGTGCATACAGTGGTGTGTGCATGTGTGTGCAGTTTGTGTGCATGTGCAGTGTGTCTGTGCGTGTGCACATGTGTGTGCATGCATGTGTGAGCACATACTGTGCATGTGTGAGCTTTTGTGTGCATGCTGCGTGTGTGCACGTGTGTGCGGTGTGCAATGTGTGTGCAGTTTGTGTGCATGTGCAGTGTGTGTGCGTGTGCACATGTGTGTGCATGCATGTGTAGGCACATACTGTGTGCGTGAGCATGTGTGTGCACGTATGTGCGGTGTGCAATGTGTGTGCATGCATGTGTGTGCAGCTTGTGCACACGTGCAGTGTGTGTGCACATGTGTGAGCACATACTGTGTGTGTGGATGTGCGTTTGTGGGCATGCAGTGTCTGTGTGCACACGTGTGTGCACAGATGTGTGTGTGCATGTGTGAGCATGTGTAAGCACGTACTGTGTGCGTGTGAGCATGTGTGTGCATGCAGTGTGTGTGTGCACATATCTGTGTGTGCATGCAGTGTTGTGTGTATGTGTGTAGTTTGTGTGCGTGTGCAGTGTGTCTGCGTGTGCACATGTGTGTGCATGCATGTGTGAGCACATACTGTTTTGTGTGCATGCAGTGTGTGTGCACGTGTGTGGTGTGCAATGTGTGTGCAGTTTGTGTGCATGTGCAGTGTGTGTGCGTGTGCACATGTGTGTGCATGCGTGTGTGAGCATGTGTAAGCACACACTCTGTGTGTGTGTGAGCATGTGCGTGCAGTGTGCGTGTGCATGTGTGAGCGTGTGTGCACACATATCTGTGTGTGCAGTGTGCAATGGATGTGCATGCATGTGTGTGTGTGCTGTGTGAGCAGGTTGTGTATGCACACAGTGTGCAAAAGCACATCCATGTTCACACATGTGCAATGTGTGTGCAATGCGTACAGGCGTGTGCATGGATGTGCAGTGGTGTGAACTCTGTGTGTTGGGGGGAGTGTGCACGGGGTGTGTACAGGCGTGAGCAGTGCGTGACTGCACGGAGGGTGTATGTGCACACGTGTCTGCAGGGTGTGCCCGATGTGGGCACACGTGTGTGTGCGTGGGGGTGTGAGTTTTGCGTGCGCATGGGGTATGCGAGTGGTGTGCACATGTGTGCCGTGCGGGCACCTGTGTGTACATGTGAGCGGGGCGTGTGCATACGCGTGCTCAGGGTCTACATGTGTTGGTGTGAGGGTGTGCACGCGTGTGAGCCGTCAGCATGCAGCTGTGCCTTGTGTGGGGGTGTGCTCTGCGTGTGCACACGTGTGCTTGGCCATGGATGTGTGTGCAGCACGTGTGCCCAGGGGTGCGTGCAGGCACACACGTGTGCACGCTCTGTGCACTCACATGTGCCTATACTGTGAGCTGTGTGTGATTGTGGCTATACAGGTGTGCACACACGTGTGCGGGGGGCAAGCAGGTGCAGCCACACTCGGTTGCAGACGTGGCTCCCAGTGTGCACACGCATGTACAGCTGCACACATGCAGGTACAGCCGCATGGATGTGTGGCCACATGCCACACGCGTGTGCACAGGTACAGCCGCACACTCACATCTGGGTACACGCATGTGCAGAGGCACAGCTGCATGCGAGTTCACGCACAGCCGTGCGCATGGGTGTGACCACACACGCACACCTGCACACACGTGTGCAACTATACATCCTCCCCACAGCGTGTGCAAGGGCAGCCACGCGTGCAGCCACACCTGCCGTGCATGCACATCCGCGTGCGTGCACAACACACGCGTGTGCACAGCTCCATGCCTGCACACCCCACACGCACAGCTGCACGTGTGTACAGCCATGGATGTGCACACGCATGTGCAAAGCTGCCCACCCCCCTTGCACACGCACACCCAGAAGGGCACAACCACACGTGTGTGTGCGCCGCTACACGTGTCTGCACCCGCATCCATGGGTGTGGCAGCAAGCACATGCGTGTGCACACATGTGGGCACCTGGGGCTCCTCTAGTCAGGGATGGGGACGAGGACAAGGACAGACTTGGGGATGGGGATGAAGATGGGATGGGGACAGGTGGGGAAGAGGACAGGGACGGGGATGGGACAGGGACAGGGACAGACTCAGCCCTGGGAGCCCAAGGCCCCCAGGCAGGGACAGATTTTGGGATGTGGGCAGGACAGGGATGGGGATAGGGACAGTTTTTGGGATGGGGACAAGGATAGGGACACAGACAGATTTCAGGATGTGGGCAGGATGGGGTTGGGGAAAGATTTTAGGATGGGGATGGGGACTTGGCTGGGGTGGGGTGGGATGGGATGGGATGGGGACCCGGAGGGAGATGGGACAGGGATGGGATGGGGAAAGGACAGACAAGGGTAGGATGGGACGGGGGATAGGACAGGGATGGGGACAGGGCAGGACAGGGACAGATATGAGGACAGAGATGGGGACAGGATGGGGACGAGACCCCAAGGCCCCCAGGCAAGGACAGATTTTGGGATGTGAGCAGGACAGGGATGGACAGGGACAGATTTTGGGATGGAGATGGGGACAAGGATGGGGATGGGGACAAGTGACCCCGCAGGTGGGTGTCTGGGCTGACCCCTGTCCCCCCAGACCACCAGAAGCTGGAGCGGGAGGCACGTATCTGCCGGCTGCTGAAGCACTCCAACATCGGTGAGTGGCACCGGGCGAGGGACACGCGGGGACACCGTGGGGCAGCTCCAGCCCAGAGGTCCTGCTGGGGGCCAGCCCTGGGATAGGGGGTCGCACCCTAGGGTCCTGCTGGGTGGCACCAGGGACACACGGGGTGCAGGGGTGAGGGCGGTGTGTGGCAGCTGGGCTGGGGCTGACCCTGTCCCTGTCCTGTCCCCTATCCCTGTCCCCATCCTGTACCTATATCTGTCCCTGTCCTGCCCTGTCCTATCCCCTGTCCCACCCTATCCTTGTCCATCCTTTCCCCATCCCATCCCCGTCTCCTGTCCCTGTCCCCCATCCCCGTCCCTGTCCCCCATCCCCGTCCCTGTCCCCCATCCCCATCCCTGTCCCCCATCCCCGTCCCTGTCCCTATCCCATCCCTGTCCTTATCCCATCCCTGTCCCCCATCCCTGTCCCTGTCCCCATCCCTGTCCCTGTCCCCATCCCTGTCCCTGTCCCCCATCCCCGTCCCTGTCCCCCATCCCCGTCCCTGTCCCCATCCCTGTCCCTGGCCCCATCCCTGTCCCTGTCCCCGCAGTGCGGCTCCACGACAGCATCTCCGAGGAGGGCTTCCATTACCTCGTTTTTGACCTGTGAGTGCAGCCAGGGTGTGGGGGTCGGGGGGCACGGGGGTGGAATCGGGGTGCTGGGGGGGCTCGGGGGGTGGGATCGCGGTGCTGGGGAGGCTCGGGGGGGACTTGGGGTGCTGGGGGGGCACAGGGGGTTCCTGTGGTGACGAGGTGTCTGGCTGCGTTGCAGGGTGACAGGCGGTGAGCTCTTTGAGGACATCGTGGCACGCGAGTACTACAGCGAAGCTGATGCCAGGTGAGCCCCCGCACCCCCCCAGACCCCCCAGTGCACCCCCAGTGCCCCCTGTGGGTGTAGGGGGGAGGCAGCTCCACCAAGGCAGGCAATGAGGGGGGGGGAGGGCAGTGGGTGTGGGGGGGGCCCCATTATCACCCCCCACCCCCATCTCCATCCCACTGCCGGGCTCACACCCTGTGTTCCGCCCCCGCCGTGTCCCCCCTCCCCGTCGCTGAGGCCTGGCGCTGTCATGACATTTGCTGAGGGGGGGCTGGTGGCGGCTGGGGGGCCCCCAGGGCCCCCCCCGTGCCAGTGCCATGCCCTCCGCCCTGTGTGCCCGCTGTGTGCCCGTCCCCGTGGTCTCTGGGCTTTCACAACATTGTTTTTCCCCCCTCCTCTCTCGTTCCTCCCATCTCCAACCCCCCCTCTGTCCCTGTCCCCCTTGCCCCCCGTGCCCCCCATCCTCTGTCCATCCCACCCCCTCTGCCCCGCCGGTCCCCTCATTTCCCCCGACCCCGTCTCCCATCACACGTTGCTCGGGCTCTGTGCGTGTCCGTGTGTCCGTCCACATGTCCATCTGTCCCACTGCTACCCACCACCCTCTGTTTTGCCCCCACACCCCTTCTCCTTCCATGACCCCCTTTCCCACCCCCTTACCCCCAACTTTACCCCATCCTGCTCCCCCCTTTTATCCCCCCTTCCACCTTTTATTGCCCTCCTGCCCCCCCAAACCCCTTTACCTCCTCTTGCCCCCCACTATCTGCCCCCCACCTTTCCTCTTGCCACCTCCTGCACCCCATTCCGCCCCTCCCCGTTTTATCCTTATCCTGCCCCCCCTTCCCAACCCCTCACCCCATCCTACCCCCCAACTCCTTTATTTCCATTCTGCCCCCCATATCCTTACCTCCCCCTCTATCCCTGGCCCTCTGCCTCCCATCCTGCCTCCCTTCCCATCCCCCTTCCCCTATTTTACCCCCCCTTTTATCCCCCTCCTGCCCCCCACCCCTCTATTTTGCCCTCCCTTATCCCCATCCTGCTCCCACTTCCCCCTCCCGTTTGCCTCCCCATCCCTCTACCCTTTTACCCCCCTTCCCACCCCCCTCACCTTATCCTACCCCCTCCCATCCTGCCCCCTCTCCCCTTTATCCCCATTCTGACCCCCTTCCCACCCCTATCACCCCATCCTGCCCCCTTTCCTACCCCCTAACCCCCCCCATCCCTCATCCCTCACTCCTGCCCCCTATTCTGACACCCACCCCCCCCTCTTTATCCCCCTCCTGCTCTCCTTTATTCCCCCCTTCCCTCCCTCCTGGTTCCCTCACCCCCCCACCCGCTCCTCATCCTTGCCCCCCCCCCTCCCCACCCCGTCCCGGCCCCCCCACGCCCCTGCCCCCCGTTTTGTTTTGCAGTCACTGTGTCCATGAGCTATTAGCACGCGTTTCTCCCACCCATCACTTTGCCCCCGTGCAGAGGGAGCCACAGGTCAGTATAACGAGGGGGGGGGCCGAGGGGGCCCGTGCCCCCCCCCACCCGACCGACTGTCCCGCTCCCCTTGCCAGGACCCCGCTTTGGGGCTCTCTCTCTCCTCCCTCTTTTTTTCTGACCCGCTCCTCTATTTTTGTCTGCCCCCCGCCCCTTACTTCGCAAGGAGGTTGTGCACCCCCCACTCTATATCTCAGCCTCCCCCCACCCTCCCCAAGCTGGGGGAGTCCCCCCTTTCCTCCCCATTTCAGCCTCTCATACCCCAGCTCCTTCCCTCTTTCTTGTCTTGTCTTCATCGCCCCCCACCTTGTTCCCCACCCCAGCCATGAGTCCTGTCTGGGGGGACCCCGGCGTCTGGGTGGTGGCAGCAGGGCTGAGGTTGGGGAGGTCCCTATGGAGAGGGGTGGGGGGGGACACGGCAGCACGATTGGGGTGACCCCCCCCTGCTCTGTGCCCCTCCGTGGGCACAGGGGTGACCCCCCACCCCAGGCAAGGACTCGGGGGGCTCCAAGCTCAATAACCTCCCCCCCGATAGGAGATAATTTCACGGGTTTTAGGGGGTATGTCCCCCGGGCTGGGGGGGCACAGGGCACCCCGGGCTGGGAGGGGGGCTCAATGTGCCCCTGACTCCCCCGCCCCTTTCTGCTCTTTGCCCGCAGCCACTGCATCCAGCAGATCCTGGAGGCCGTGCTGCACTGTCACCAGATGGGGGTCGTGCACAGGGACCTCAAGGTGAGTGATGCCCCCCTGTCTGTCCATCTGTCCTTCCACACAGGGTGGTTCTGACCACCCCCTCAGCAGCTCTCAGGGCTCTGGGTGCGTGGGATCTGGCTCAGTGGGTCCCCAAGCTCCTGGGTGTGGGGTTTGGGGGTCACCAAGCCACCCCTGGGGCTGAGGGTGGGTCCCCTCTGCTCTGTGTTCCTCCTCCCATCCGTCTGTCCACACAGGATGGTTCTGACACCTCCTCTGGTCTTGGGGTCCCTGGGATCCCACAGCTTGGCAGGGGGGGAACCTGGCTTGCTGGATCCCTAAGTCACTTGGTGTGGGATTTGGGGGTCACGGAGCACCCCGTGGGGCTGGGGGGGTCCCCTCTGCTCTGTGCTCCCCCCCATCAGTCTGTCCATCCATACAGGGCTGTTCTGTCCCCCCATCACTGCAGGGGTGTTCTCCCCACCGCCGCTCACTCCAAACCCCCTCTTTGGAGTTGGGGTGAGGGGGACAAGGAGGGAGACACGGGGTGATCCTGGGTGAGGGGCTGTGCACCCTGGGCTTGGGTCGGGGGAGCCGGACTTGCTCGGGAATGGCTGTGAAGCCCCCCTGCCCCCTCCTCACACCCCGGGCCCTCCTCTCATTCCCCCCCAGCCGGAAAACCTGCTCTTGGCCAGCAAGTGCAAAGGGGCGGCCGTGAAGCTGGCTGACTTCGGCCTCGCCATCGAGGTGCAGGGTGACCAGCAGGCCTGGTTCGGTGAGCCCAGCGCCACGTATGGACCCCCAACACCCCCCACCGGCATCACCACGGCCCCCTGGCACCACCACGGCCCCACCGTCTGCACCACAGCCCCATGGCCATCGTGACGCTGCCCCGTGGCCTTCCACATCCTTCCCACGCCCACCACGTCCTTGTCCTGTGCCCACTACCTCCTTGCCCCGTTGCCCACTGCGTCCCTGCCCCATAGAATCACAGATTCACCAGATTGGAAAAGACCCAGTGGATCATCGAGTCCAACCATTCCCATCAATCACTAACCCATATCCCTCAGCACCTCATCCACCCGTCCCTTAAACCCCTCCAGGGAAGGGGACTCAACCCCCTCCCTGGGCAGCCTCTGCCAGAGACCAATGACACTTTCTGTGAAAAATTTTTTCCTGATGTCCAGCCTGACCCTCCCCTGGTGGAGCTTGAGGCCATTCCCTCTCCTCCTGTCCCCTGTCCCTCGGGAGAAGAGCCCAGCTCCCTCCTCTCCACAACCTCCTTTCAGGGAGTTGCAGAGAGCAATGAGGTCTCCCCTCAGCCTCCTCTTCTCCAGGCTAAACACCCCCAGCTCTCTCAGTTGCTCCTCGTAAGGCCTGTTCTCCAACCCCCTCACCAACTTCGTTGCTCTGTGCCAACCACATCGTTGCCTCATGCCAGCGACATCCCCATGGCCACCGTGGCCCTGCCCCTCACCTTCCCTACCCTTCCTGCGCCCACCACATCCTTGCCCCGTGCCCATCGTGACCCCGTCAAGCCTGCTGTGTCCCTGCCCTGTGCCCACCCCGTGCCCGTCCCCACAGGCTTCGCAGGCACTCCTGGCTACCTGTCACCCGAGGTGCTGCGCAAGGAGGCCTACGGCAAACCCGTGGACATCTGGGCCTGCGGTAAGAGCACGGCCCATCCTGTCCCAGTCCTCTGCTGGTCCCATCCCAGCTCCTGTTCCAGCCCTACCCTAGTCCTCAACCTGCTCCTGTCCCTGAGCCCACCCTGGAGCTGTCCCTTCTGCATCCTGTCCTCATCCTGATCCCCATCCCCAGTCCCCATCCCTGTCCTCATCCCAGTCCCCATCCCTGTCCTCATCCCAGTCCCACCCTAATCGCCATCCCTGTCCCCATCCCTGTCCCCATCCCTGTCCCCATCCCAGTCCCCATCTCTGTCCTCATCCCAGTCCCATCCCAGTCCCCATCCCTGTCCCCATCCCCAATCCCGATCCCTGTCCTCATCCCAGTCCCACCCCAATCGCCATCCCTGTCCCCATCCCTGTCCCCATCCCTGTCCTCATCCCAGTCCCCATCCCCAGTCCCCACCCCAGGCCCCATCCCTGTCCCACCCCAGTCCCCATCCCTGTCCCCATCCCAGTCCCACCCTAATCGCCATCCCTGTCCCCATCCCAGTCCCACCCTAATCGCCATCCCTGTCCCCATCCCTGTCCCCATCCCCAGTCCCCATCTCTGTCCTCATCCCAGTCCCATCCCAGTCCCCATCCCTGTCCCCATCCCCAATCCCCATCCCTGTCCTCATCCCAGTCCCACCCCAGTCGCCGTCCGTGTCCCCATCCCTGTCACCATCCCAATCCCCACCCCAGTCCCCATCCCTGTCCCCATCCCAGTCCCACCCCAATCGCCATCCCAGTCCGCATCCCAGTCCCCATCCCGAGTCCCCATCCCGAGTCCCCATCCCCAGTCCCCGTCCCTGTCCCCATCCCAGTTCCTGTCCCTGTCCCCATCCCATCCCGGTCCGCCCCTGCCCCCTGGCCGGCCTGGCGTGGTGGGTGCTGCTGTGGGGGACAGGGCTGTCCCTGGTCCCCCCCCCGTGACCCCCGTGTCCCTCGCCCAGGCGTCATCCTGTACATCCTGCTGGTGGGCTACCCGCCCTTCTGGGACGAGGACCAGCACAAACTCTACCAACAGATCAAGGCTGGTGCCTACGACGTAAGTCCCCGGTGCCACACACCCATGGCCGTCTCGTTAACCCTGGAACCTACTGATGACACCACAGCTGCTCACCACCACGGAGAGCCTGGCAGGGCTCCGGGCGGCATCTCCGGTGCCTGGTTGGGAAGGTGGAGGGAAGCAGGTGTGCCCTCCCCAGCCGTCACCCGCTATGTGCCCCTTGTCCCCCCTCACAGTTCCCGTCGCCCGAGTGGGACACGGTCACCCCTGAAGCGAAAAACCTCATCAACCAGATGCTGACTATCAACCCCGCCAAGCGCATCACAGCCCACGAAGCCCTCAAGCACCCGTGGGTCTGCGTAAGTCCCATCCCTCTGGCCTGGAGTGTCCCCTGCGGTGTCCCCTGGCCCTGAGCCGGTGACCACCAGGCGCTGATGGTGCTGTCCCCCCTGCAGCAACGCTCCACCGTGGCCTCCATGATGCACAGGCAGGAGACAGTCGAGTGTCTCAAAAAGTTCAACGCCCGGCGGAAGCTCAAGGTGAGCACTAATAGTGCCAGTTGTGGTCCCCGTCCCCTGCCCGCTCCCATCCCTCTACCCTTTGTGTGGCTGTCCATGTCCCCAGCCCTGTCCCACCCCAGTTCCCATCCTGCTCCCACCTCAGTTCTGATCCTGCTCCCATCCCGGTCCCATCCGCACCCCATCCCACTCTCTTCCCAGTCCCCATCCTGGTCCCATCCCAGTCCCCTCTGCACACCATCCCACTCTCTTCCCAGTCCCCATCCTGCTCCTATCCCAGTCCCATCCGCACCCCATCCCACTTACATCCCCTTCCCCATCCAACTCCATCCCAGCTCCATTCTAGTGGTGCCAAGGCAGCAGGGTCCAATCCTAACCCCCACCAGCCCCCAATCCCAGGGGTTCCATCCTGTGCCTCCCAACCCATTGCCCCATCCCAGGACCTCACCCTGCCCCCCCCATGCCCTCACCCTGTCCCAGGGTCCCATCCTACCCTCCCCCATCCCATGGGTCTCATACTGCACCCCCCATCCCAGGGGTCCCATCCAGCCTCCCCACTATCCCAGGGATCCTATCCTGAACCCCCCAGCCTGCCCCGCCCATCCCAGGGGTCCCCTCCTGCTCCCCCGCCCCATCCCAGGGATTCCATCCTGCCCCCTCCTCAATCCCAGGGGTCCCTTCCTCCCCCCCCACCCCCAATCCTGGGGCTCCCCCTGCCTCAGGGCCTGATCCTGCCCCCCCCCGCAGGGCGCCATCCTCACCACCATGCTGGCTACCAGGAACTTCTCAGGTAAGGGGGAGCTTGTGCTGCCCGGGAGGGGCTGGGGGCCGCTGCCCCCCTGCCCGCTGCCCCCGCCGAGGCCAGTGCCCCCCCCTTTCTGTCGCTCTTTTTCTCTCTTTCTCCCACCTCTCTTTAAACCACCCCCTCCCCTTTTTTTCCCCTGTCATCGAGGACGGGGGGGTGTGCGTGAACCAAAATGAGGGGGTGGGAGGGGGCAAGACCTGCCCTCCCACCCCCCACCCCAGCCCCATGCACCCAACACCAGGTAGCGTGTCCCCCACCCTCACTCGGGTCGGGGGGGGGACACGGGGGGGGACGACGACGCAACCCAAAGCCCTGACGCCGCAGTGATGGGCACAGAAAGAGGTGTTGCTGGGAGAAGTGGGGTGGGATGTTGGGGGGGGGGGTCCTTGGCTGTAGCCCCCCCCCTTCAATATTTGTGCCCCCCCCTCCATCCTAACAGGAGCTCCGCTCCCTCTCTCTCCTCTCTCTCTCTCCTGCCCGCAGTGGGCAGACAGACCACAGCTCCTCCGACCATGTCGGCGGCCGCCGCCGGGGCCCCCCTGGGGCTGGTGGAACAAGGTAGACGCAAAAGGGGCCCCCCCTGGCCCCCCCCGACCCCAAACCGGCCCTGCTTGGTTTCTGTGTCTCCCACCCACCCCCCTTTTTCCACCTCCTCCAACCCCCCACCCCCAGCCCCTTCCAACCACCCCCTTCCCCCCTTCTTCTTCCTCCCGCCCCAGTGAGTTTCGGGCACCCTCCTCAGAAATCGGAGCGCATGCATGGCCCCCCCTCGCATTGACACCCCCCCCCAGCCTCCTCCCCCCTCCACAAAAGATGCAACTGTCCATCCCCACCCCCACCCCCACACTGTCACCTCCCAGCAGGGATCTCAGTGTGTCCCCCCACCGCTGTCACCTCCCACGGGGGTCTCTCCCCCCTTTCCCCGCAGTGCTTGCCTCCCCCCCTCATCCCAGGGGGCTGCATGGGTGCTTGTGCTCCTTGAGGGGGGGGCACACACAACACACCACGGTGACACCCCCAGGGACACCCCCCTGATTGCAATGGGGGCTCATTTTAAGGTGCTCCCCCTTTGCTCCCACCTCACCGCCACCCCTGAAATGCACACGGGGGGGCCACACCGGTGCATGGCAGGCGGGGGGGCACAAACCAACCGCATGCTCCGTGCCCCCACCCCGCACCGTGTCCCCCTCTGTGTCCCCTCACCCCCTGCATGGCCCTCCCTTGCATGCCCCCCCCCGCATGGCTTCCCCAGCGCTGCAGCCGGTGTTTGTGGTGCCGTGAAACACGCGGTGGGTCTTAAACCGTAACCCCCCTCAGCAAAAAAAGAAAAGGGCTACAGCTGCCCCCCCACTTTACCCCCCCAATTCGGCTCTGGTTTAAGCCTCCACCTCTTGGCGCCCGCCTGCTTTCGGAGGAGGGACCGGGACCCTTGGGCCCCCCACCCCCCCAGGGACCCCGTGGGGACACGGGTGAGCAGGGGGCTGGAAAGGGGGTGTCCCCTTCCCCTTCCCCCCCCCCCCACTTCCTCAATGGGACCCCCGCCCCTTGCTGCCACCACGACACCCCCCCCCACTGTTGGGGGTCCCCGAGGAGCAACGAGAACACTGGAGGTGATGTGTCCCCCCCCACCATGTCCCCCACCACAAACTCTCCAGAGATCCAAATAGCAGTGAGAGACGCTCTTCACCCCCCTCCAAGGTGATGCTGGGGGGGCACAGGGGGCCGCCACCCCACCCCGGACTCAACTCATCTTTCTTTATGTTTGGTTTTTTATGTTTGTCCCTTTTTCCTCCTTTCTCCCCCCATTTCTCTCTTCCCCCCTTCTCCCTCTCTCTTTCTCGCTTTCCTCTCTGCATTTCTCCAAGGTAAGCCAGCCCTGCCCCCCCCAACTCCGGGGGGGCACCAGGATGGTCCCCGCTGAGGGAACCCCCCCAGGTTGGGGTTCCTTCCCCTCCCCACGTTGGGTACCCCTCCCTCCAGGATGAGGTTCCCCCCCCCCAGAGGTCAAGGAACCTCCAGGTTGAGGAACCCCCAGAGGTTAAGGACCACCCCAAAGGCTAAGGACCCCCCAGGATGGCCCCCCCAAGGTTAAGGGACCACCCCCAGAGGTTAAGGGCCCCCCAGGATGGGGAACCCCCAGATTTCAGACCAGCACCCCTCAGATTGGGGACCCTCCTCAGGTTCAGGACTACCTTCCCCCCCCTCCCAGGATTGGGACCCTCCTCAGGGGTTCAGGATCCCTCCCGCAGTTTAGGGACCCCCTGCCCCCCAGGATGGGGAATCCCCTAGTATGGGACCCTCCCCTTCCCACAGATCAGAGACATCCCCCCCCAAGATTGGGGAGCCCCCCACGCTGGGGACCTCCTCAGGATGGGGTCCCCTCTCTGCATTGGGGACCCCCCAGACTGGTCCCACGAGTTGGGAACCCCCTCAGATTAGGGGTCCCCCCAAGTTAGGGGTCCCCCCAGACTGATACCCCCCCATCCCCCAGGTTAGGGAGCCCCCAGACTGGGCACCCCCCTAGATTAGGGACCTCCCCAGGTCCGGACGCTGCCCTCCCTCAGATTAGGGACACCCTCAAATTAGGGACCCCCCAGATTAGGGACCCCCCAGGCTGGGACACACCACCCTGTGCGGGGAGGGGGGGGGTGCTGTGAGTGTGGGGGGGCGGCCACTGAAACTCTCTCCCCCCGCAGCAGCCAAGAGCCTGCTCAACAAGAAAGCAGACGGTGTGAAGGTGAGAGAACCCCCCCGACCCCCCCCCCACTGACCCCCCCTTGGCTCTGACCCCCCCAAAGTGACACTGAACCCCCACTATGGCAATGACCCCCCCCACTGTGACCCTGCCCCCCCACTGTGACACTGACCCCCCCGTCTCTCCCCCAGCCTCAGACCAACAGCACCAAAGGCAGCGCCGGTGTCACCAGCCCCAAGGGGACGCTGCCCCCGGCCGCGCTGGTAGGTGCCCCCCCTGCACGCCCCCCAGCACCCATCCCACCCCATCCCATCCCATCCATCACCATGGCCGGCCAGCGCTGGGGAGGGGACAGGGGGTGACCCCACCATGGGGACAAGGAGGTGGGGGCAGCATCAGGCCAGAGGTGTCCCGTCATGAGGACAAGGTGGGTGCAGGATCTGGGCTTGGAGCCAGCAAGGTGAGTGCAGCATCAGGGCACATGGATGTCCCACCATGAGGACAAGGTGGTCTGCAGGGTCGGGGCACGGAGATGGACAAGTGTGGAGGTGGCCCCACCATGGGGACAGCAAGGTGGGTGCAGGATCGGGGCACATGGATGTCCCACCACGGGGACAGGGTGGGTGCAGGATCGGGGCACATGGATGTCCCACCACGGGGACAGCAAGGTGGGTGCAGGATCGGGGCACATGGATGTCCCACCACGGGGACAGCAAGGTGGGTGCAGGATCGGGGCACATGGATGTCCCACCACGGGGACAGCAAGGTGGGTGCAGGATCAGGGCACATGGATGTCCCACCATGGGAACAGCAAGGTGGGTGCAGGATTGGGGCACATGGATGTCCCACTATCGGGACAGCAAGGTGGGTGCAGGATCTGGCCATAGGTGTCCCACCACGGGGACAAGGTGGGTGCAGCATCTGGGCACATGGATGTCCCACCACGGGGACAGGGTGGGTGCAGGATCGGGGCACATGGATGTCCCACCATGGGGACAGCAAGGTGGGTGCAGGATCTGGCCATAGGTGTCCAACCATGGGGACAAGGTGGGTGCAGGATCTGGGCACATGGATGTCCCACCACGGGGACAAGGTGGGTGCAGGATCGGGGCACATGGATGTCCCACCATGGGGACAGCAAGGTGGGTGCAGGATCGGGGCACATGGATGTCCCACCATGGGGACAGGGTGGGTGCAGGATCGGGGCATGGAGACAATGAGGTGGGGGCAGGATCTGGCTGTAGGGGGTGTCCGGCCGGTACCGTGAGCGTGTGATGCGGGCACGGGGATGCCCGGCTGGCACGGTAAGTGCAGGCTCCGGGCTCTCCGCCCGTGTGGTCCCGCTGCATCTCCTTGCTGCTCTCCCCTCCCTTCCCCAGCCTCCGTCTTTCTGTGAATTAAACCATTTGGCTTTCGCTGGACTAATGACTCTCTGCTTCTCTCCCCCCTCTGCCCCTCCCCAAATCTGGTCTGGGTCTCTCTTCGCCCCCGTCCGCGTGCCACTCGCTCTGTCCCCCCTCTTTCCGTTGTCCCCCCCGGGCTCTTGCTTCTCCCTCCTCCTCCTCCCCCCCCCCCCCCCCGCCTCTGTCTCTCTCCCTTCTCCTGTAGGAGCCTCAAACTACTGTAATTCATAACCCCGCGGACGGCATCAAGGTATTGCTGCCTCTCTTCCCTTCTGGTCTCGCCCGCGGTCGTTGCCCCCCTGGGGTTGTTCGGGGCCCCGCTTTCCACCTCCATCCTCCCCCCAGCATCCGCCATGGCGTGGGGTGGGGAGGGCAGTGGAGCCGCTGACGCCGGGGGTTTTGTCGCCGGGGTCGTGCTGAGCCCCAGCCGGGCTCCTTCTCCCTCTGGCCCCGCTGGAGCCGGATTTTGACCCTCTCTGTTTGTGTCTTTCTCCCTTGCACCACCGCTGTCGCGCTGGCAGGAGTCGTCCGATAGCACCAACACCACCATCGAGGATGAGGACACCAAAGGTGACGAGGGCTGTGGGGCGGGACTGGCACTGGGATGCACTGGGAGGGGGCTGGAATGCACTGGGATGGAGCTGGCACCCACGGGGACAGCGCTGGGATGCAAATTATTGCACTGGGATGGAGCTGAGAGGCACTGGGATGGCACCAGGGTGCACTGGAATGCACTGGGAGGGAGCTGGAATGCACTGGAGGATGTCGGATTGCACTGGTCTCAAGCTGTGAGGCACTGGGTTGTACTGGGAGGATGCTGGTATATACTGAAGTGCAGTAGAATGCACTAGGATGGCACCAGGATGCACTGGGCGGGTGCTGGAATGCACTGGGCCAGAGCTGGGATGGAATTTATGGCACTGGGATGGAGCTGAGATGCACTGGGATGCAACCAGCATGCACTGGGATGGCACCAGCATGCACTGGAATGCACCGAGAGGGTGCTGAAATGCACCAAGCTAGAGCTGGAATGCACTGGGAGGATATTGGATTGCACTGGTCTAGAGTCGTGAGGCACTGGGCTGTACTGGGAGGGTGCTGGGATGTACTGAAGTGCACTGGGAATGTGCTCAGATGGCACCAGAATGCACTGGAGTGCACTGGGAGGGATGCACTCGCAGGGAGCTGTGATGCGCTAGAATGGCACCAGGATGCACTGGAGCGCACTGGGAGGGTTCTGGAATGCACTGGGATGGCCTGGGATGCACCATAATGCTATGGGAAGGCATTGGGATGCATTGGAGTGAACTGGGATGAGTTGGGATGCACTGCACTGGCACAGGGGCAGACTGGGACCACACTGGGATGCTCTGGAATGGCACTGAGGTGCATTAAGGTGCACTGGTATGGACTGGGATGCATTGAGATGGTACTGGGATTCACCAACATGCGCTGTGGTGGCACAAGGATGCACTGGAACAAACTGGAGTGTAATGATATGCTCTGGAGTAGTACTGGGTCACACTGGGATGGAACTGGGCTATGCTGAAATGCACTGGGATGTCACAAAGGTGGCATTGGGATGCACGGGGATGCACTGGGATATAGAAAATGACACTGGAACACACTGGGGTGAGACAGGAGTGGACTGGGGTGGTACTGGGATGCACTGGGGTACAGTGGGGTGGTACCAAGATGAATTGAGATGCACTGAATGGAACTGGGATGTACTGGAATGCACTAGAGCAGTACTGGGATAAACTGGGAAGCAGTAGAATGGTGCTGCGATGCGCTGGAATGGAACTGGGATGTGTTGGGATGCACGGGATCAGCACTGGGACACAGCAGATTGGCACTGAGATGCAGTGGGATGTACTGGGACAAACTGGAATGTAATGATATGCCCTGGAATAGCACTGGAACATACTGGGATAGAATGCGGCTGTATTAGAATGCACTAGAGCAGCACTGGGGTTAACTGGGATGTATTGGAGCAGCACTGGGATGCAATAGGATGGAACTGGGATGTATCTGAGTGCACTGGAGCAGCACTGGCATGCAAGAGGAAGGCACTGGGGTGTATTGGAATGCACTGGAGCAGCAGTGGGATTCACTGGGATTAACTGGGATGTATTGGAGCAGCACTGGGATGCAGTAGGATGGAACTGGGATGTATCTGAGTGCACTGGAGCAGCACAGGGATGCAATAGGATGGAACTGGGATGTATCTGAGTGCACTGGAGCAGCACTGGGATGCAAGAGGAAGGCGCTGGGATGTATTGGAATGCACTGGAGCAGCAGTGGGATGCACTGGGATGGCACAGATGTGTTGTGATAGACTTACATGGAACTGGCATCTGTTGTCATACACTGGGATGGTACTGGGATGCCCTGGAGTGGCACTGGAATGGACTGGGACATGCAGGAATAACTGCAATGCACTGGGCAGCACTGGGCCGTGGTGCGCTGGCACTGGGAGGGCACTGGGCAGCACTGGGCCATGCTGGGAGAGCACAGCCCCCTGGGCTGGGGGGAGTCTGATACTGGAGTGGCAGAGCTGGGGGGGGACCCTAGGTGCCCTCTGTCCCCATGGTCCCTGTGTCCCCATCATCCATCTGTCTCTCCCCATGGTCCCTGTGTCCCCATGGTCTGTCTGTCCCTATCATCCATCTGTCCATCCCCATTGCCCCCGCCCTCTCCATCGTGTCCCCCCGTCCCACCTCGACCCCAGGGGACCCTGGCATGGGAACTGGGATGGGGACGAAGGTGGGAGTAGGGACAGGGATGGAGACGAAGATGGGGATGGAAAGGGGGACAAAGATGGGAACAGGGATGGGGATGAAGATGGAGACAGGGTCAGGGATGAGGACAAAGATGGGGACAGGGCAGTGACACTGGCCATCCCCCCGCAGCCCGCAAGCAGGAGATCATCAAGATCACGGAGCAGCTCATTGAGGCCGTCAACAACGGGGACTTCGAGGCCTACGCGTGAGTGGGGTCCCAGTGTGGGAACACCAGGGTGGGTGGGACAGGACCAGGTGTCCCCAGGCTCACGGGTGCCCTTGCAGGAAGATCTGCGACCCGGGGCTCACCTCCTTCGAGCCTGAGGCCCTAGGCAACCTCGTGGAGGGCATGGACTTCCACCGCTTCTACTTCGAGAACTGTGAGTGCCTGGCCCTGCCCTGCCTGTCCCTCTGTCACCTGTTCCCTCTATCCCTCTGTCCCCTCCATCCCCCTGTCCCCTCTGTCCCTCCATCTCCTGTCCCCTCTGTCCCTCCATCCCCCTGCCCCCTCTGTACCCCTGTTCCTCCATCTCCTGTCCCTCTGTCCCCCTGTCCCTCCATCTCCTGCCCCTCCATCCTGTCCCCCTGTCGCCTCTATCCCCCTGTCCCCCCTGTCCCTCCATCCCCCTGTTCCTCCATTTCCTGTCCCTCTATCCCCCTGTCCCCTCTGTTCCTCCATCTCCTGTCCTCCTGTCCCTCCATCTCCTGTCCTCTCTGTCCTCCCATCCCCCTGCCCCTCCATCCTGTCCCCCTGTCCCTCCGTCCCCCTGTCCCTCCATCCCCCTGTCCCCCGTCCCTCCATCCCCTGTCCCCCTGTCCCTCCATCTCCTGTCCCGCTGTCCCTCCATCCCTTGTCCCTCCATCTCCTGTCCCCTTGTCCCTCCATCCCCCCCTGTCCCCTCTGTCCCTCCATCTCCTGTCCCCCTGTCCCTCCATCTCCTGTCCTCCTGTCCCCTCTATCCCTCTGTCCCCTCTATCCCGTCCCTCTATCCCTCTGTCCCTCCATCCCCCCGTCCCCTCTGTCCCTCCATCTCCTGTCCCCCTGTCCCTCCATCCCCCTGTCCCCTCTGTCCCTCCATCTCCTGTCCCCCTGTCCCTCCATCCCCCTGTCCCCTCTGTCCCCTGTCCCTCTATCCCTCTGTCCCTCCATCCCCCGTCCCCTCTGTCCCTCCATCTCCTGTCCTCCTGTCCCTCCACCTCCTGTCCTCTCTGTCCTCCCGTCCCCCTGCCCCTCCATCCCCGTCCCCCTGTCCCTCCATCCCCGTCCCCCTGTCCCTCCATCTCCCTGTCCCCCTGTCCCTCCATCCCTCTGTCCCCCTGTCCCCCCATCCCTCCGTCCCCCCATCTCCTGTCCCCCTGTCCCTCCAACCCCCTGTCCCCTCCATCCCCCTGTCCCCCTGTCCCTCCATCCCCGTCCCCCTGTCCCTCCATCTCCCTGTCCCCGTCTCTCCATCCCTCCGTCCCCCCATCTCCTGTCCCCCTGTCCCTCCAATCCCCTGTCCCCTCTATCCCCCTGTCCCCTCTGTCCCTCCATCTCCTTTCCTCCTGTCCCTCCATCCCCCTCTCCCCTCTGTCCCCCCATCCCTCCATCCCGCCCCCCTCTACCCCCCTGACCCCGTGTCCCCCGCCCCCCGCAGTGCTCTCCAAGAACAACAAGCCGATCCACACGACCATCCTGAACCCGCACGTCCACGTCATCGGCGAGGACGCCGCCTGCATCGCCTACATCCGCCTCACTCAGTACATCGACGCGCAGGGCCGGCCCCGCACCAGCCAGTCCGAGGAGACCCGCGTGTGGCACCGCCGCGACGGCAAGTGGCAGAACGTCCACTTCCACGGCTCGGGGGCCCCGGTGGCCCCGCTGCAGTGAAGGTGAGCGGCGGGGGCGGGGGGGGGGGTGGGAGCCGCGGGAGCCCCCCCCGGGGGGCGCCCCCCCCCCCCCCCCACCCCCGGCTGCGGCTTCTCACCGGGTCCCCGGTGCCCCCGCAGGGCCGGCGCTGCCCGTCCTGGTGCCAGCGACGGCGATGGGAGCCGAGGCGGCAGCCGGAGCCGCGGCCCCGCAGCACGCGTCCGCATGCCTGTCCCCCCATCCCCTGCTCCTCTCCCCTCCAGTGCCTGTGTTTGCAGAAAACAAAAAGACAAAAAAAAAAAAAAAAAACCCAAAATATTGATAAAAAAAAAGTTTGGGAGGGGGGGGTGGTGGTGGGGAAGCCCCCCCAGCCCCTACCCTGACCAAAAACCAACCCAGCCGCTCGGCCACAGGCGGGGGGGGGGCAGCCCCCCCACCAGACCCCCCCCCTTGCAGCCCGCAGGGCTGGGGGGGCGGCGGTGGGGTTGGGGGGGTGGGTAGGGGGGGTCCCGGCCCCCCCCTCCTTTCCTGGCTGTGCTTGTGGCGTTTCGCTGTTGCTGGTGGTGGATGTTGTTGTTCGGACTCCGCTTTTCGCTCTTTCCCTCCCCTGTACATAGAGAGAGCTCTTTATTTTTGAATTCCCGTGGGAGATGCCCCGGCCGGGGGGTGCTCCGAGCACACAGGGGGGACCCCCCACTCCCCCAAATCCCGAGGCTGGAGCGATGCCCACGGGGCAGGGGGGGGCACAGCGGGTGCCTTTGAGAGAGGGTCCCCCCGCACCCCTCCTTGCGCCCCCCACTCTCGGGGATAAGCGCGGGGCAGGCAGCACCCCGTTTCTCCCGGGGTGTGGAGCGGGGTGGCAGCAGGTGGTGGCAGGCGGGGACAGGGCTGAGGGGGGAAGGCGGGTGTCGTGGAACGGGGTGGGGGGGCTGCACGCAGGCCAGGGGGCTCGGGGCAGCCCAGCCAGCTCTGGCGCAGCATCGAAAGCACTTTAGACTAAGAGAACGGGTCTCTTAGGGGGCACAGGCTGCTCTGCCCGGGGGGGGCGGGTGTCCCCCTGCTGCTCCCCCCCGCCAGGACACGGGGCAGCGTTCCCGGCTCCAGCCAAGGGTGTTTGCTCCCCTCCCGCACCCCCCAATCCCGGCCCAGCGCTCGGGGAACCCCAACTCCCTTCCCCAGGGGCTGCATCACCCGGCTCAGCCTTTTCCCTGGGGCTTCCCCCTCCTCCATCTCTGCAGCCAGAGGCTCCGTTGTGTTGCTGGGGGGGAGGGCTAGTTTTGGCTGACAGGGGGAATATTCTCTTTATTTTTACTTCGGATTCCTTTGTTCTGCATGCCCTTTGCGCGGGAGCAAACCTGGGGCGCTAACGCTGTATGTCGAGGAGCTGAGCTGAGCTGTTTCTGTCCCATGAATGCTGGTGGATCGTTGCCAAATTTTTCTCTTTCTCCTCCTCCTCCTCCTGCCCTTTTTCTCTCATTCTTTTTCCGGGCCCCCCCTCACCCCACCTTCGACCCCCTCGTCTTTTCTTTCTGAGCCTTGTAAGTGTAAAAGATGACTCTGATTTCGTTTTTGTCTCGGGAAAACTGCAAATAAATTACGAGGAAAAACAACTCATCAAAAATTACGAGGGGAAGGGAGAAGTCTGAGTGGATTCATACCCCCGCCAGGTGCCCTGTGGCCATTCCTGGCCCGATTCCCACCCTAGGAAGCCACAGAGAGTCAGAGCTGGGCTACAACCGCCAAAGACTTTATCCTGCCTGGCCCTCACGGCCAGCAGCACAAATAGGAAACACCGATGAGGATACAAGCTTTTCCTCTTCCATGGAGAAAGAGAAGGCAGTGAAGGCTGCCAGGAGTAGGGGAGGTGCGCTCAGAGCTGGGGGCAGGCCCGGCGAGCCCCTCCCAACCCTGCTCCCCTCCTGCCCTGAGCCCTGGGGCTGGGTTCTAGCCGCCCCGCGCTGCCCCAGCTCCCCTCTTCCCAGCTGGTAAAGGGGGGGCTCAAACCAGCCTCAGCCAGAGCAGGGAGGGAGCAGAACCTCCCCGCCAGCTCCAAAACAGCCAGGATGGCCAAACCCCCCACCCTGTCACCCGCTCGGCCCTGCCCCTTCCCTGGGGACAGAGACCACCGCTTCCAGTTCACCAGCGCTGGGACAAGGGAGCGCATGGCCCCCCCAGAGAGGGAAGCGCCTCTTCCTTTCCACCCCCCCCCAATTCCCACCCCTCAGGATAGCTTTTGGGACATAAATACAGAACAGACCCTCCTCCCCGGCTCCGTGCTCCCCCATTCCTGCGGGCCGGGATGCTGAGGCGGCACCGGGCACCCCACACCAACCCTCAGGAAAAGCGAGGGCAGGGGGCTCCGGCACTGCCCACACCCCTAGAAGAGCCGGATGCCGGCCTCGCCATTCCCTTGGGATGAAAGAAAAGTCCTATCAGCTCACAGCACCCAAGCCTCCGCAGCACAGCCTGGGAATCCCCCTGGGCTTCTGCTCTCTGTCTCGGGCACGGTTGAGGTCCAAAGTGGAGTGAAGGCCTGGTGGTCCAGAGCAGGAGACCCCGGGGTCCGCGTCACATGATTTCACAGCAGGAATTCTGCTTTCGGGCCTGGAAAAAGGGAAAACCAGCAGTGACGCTTGCTGCAGCAGCCTCCCAGCTCGTGGCGCAGCTCAACCCCCACAGCTATCCCCCCGAGCCGCAGATTGTGCCAGGAAGCACCACAGCGGGGATTGGAGTCGCCCTTTACCAGACACGGGGCAAAGTAAAGGGTCTGAGCCAGGACGAGGAATAGGGATGAGGAATGGGGGGCCCAGAGCTGGAACAAGGAATGGGGATGAGGAATGGGGGGCCCTGAACTGGGATGAGGAAGCAGGATGAGAAATGGGGGGCTCCAAGCCGGGACAAGGAGTGGGGATGAGAACAGGGGCGCCCTGAGCCGCGACGAGGATCTGAGATGAGGAGCGGGCAGCCCTGAGCCAGGAAGAACAAGGGGTTGGAGGTGCCGAGCAGGGCCGAGCCACCCTAGGCAGGGTTTGCACAAGGAGCTCCCTTTGCCCCCAAGCACAACTCTCTGCCCCAGCCCATGCCTGGCTCTACAGGGAGGAGCTTTCGCTCCCCTGGAACGGAAAGCAGCACTCACAGTTTTGTAGAAGGCTTTGGACTGTGCCCCCAGCACCTCTGATTTGGAGACCAAGTCGTCCAGCTTCTCCCCTCGCTCCAACAGCGACTCCATGGTGTTGTGCTGCCGAATGAAATGGGTGCTGAGCCACAGCGTGGCAGCTCAGGCCCTTCCCGGCCCCGAGCAGGAGCTCGAGGTGCCACCGCATCCCCCTCCACACGAGAGGATGAGTTCCCTGCCTTCCCACAACCACCCTGGCCTCACAGCCAGGGAGGGGGCAATCCCAGCCTGGATAAAGCCTGGAAGGTCACAGTGATGGGGAGGAGAGGAGCCCTCAGCGAAGGCGCCAGCACATGCAGGTCATTTAAAGCACGAGACAAACAAGGATGTGACTTTGGAAGAGGGAAGGGAGTGCAAGAGGGAAGGGAGTGCAAGAGGGAAGGGAGTGCAAGAGGGAAGGGAGTGCAAGAGGGAAGGGAGTGCAAGAGGGAAGGGAGTGCAAGAGGGAAGGGAGTGCAAGAGGGAAGGGAGTGCAAGAGGGAAGGGAGTGCAAGAGGGAAGGGAGTGCAAGAGGGAAGGGAGTGCAAGAGGGAAGGGAGTGCAAGAGGGAAGGGAGTGCAAGAGGGAAGGGAGTGCAAGAGGGAAGGGAGTGCAAGAGGGAAGGGAGAAGGAGCTCCCACAGCACCAGGAGCATCTCCGGGGATGGAGGTTGCCAGCAGACCCCCACCACCAAGAGGGCATCATCCTGCCCCGAGCACCTATGCCAGTGGGAGCATCCCAGCCGTGGGCCAACCATCCTCCTCACCAGGATGATTTTGGTCTCGTCCAGCTCTGCCTGCACTCTGGTCATCGCATCGGCCTCGCGGGGGTTCTGCGAGAGAAGCAGCAGTGTCAGCACTATGGGGACACCGGAATCTCCCAGCCCTGGCGTGTGCTGGGGCCTCCTGCCAGAGTCAGGGGCCACGCGGCACGTTCCCAGCCTCTGTACCTGGTATTTGCTGAGGTGCCCATCCAGGGCGGCATAGCTGATGGTCTCCGGCGAGCCCGAGGGCCAGTCCATTTTGCTGACCTGCCTGGAGAATTCATCCAGCACCTGTGACGCAAGGAAGCGGGCGGTTACCGCCAGCGGCTCTCCACAGGGATTTCCTCCTTCCCGTTCCACTTCGTACGATTTGAGGGAAGAGTCAGAACCCAACTCCCTTGCTCCTGGTTTTCCCACATAAAACCCAAGCCAGAGAGGGAGGATGGGACGTTTGTGGAGCCGGGAGTACGTCCTGAGCAAAGCCCTGCCACCGCATGGCCTGGAAGCCATAGGGCTGGCCGGATCCTGCTCAGCTCAGCAACAAGATCCACAGCTATCAAGCATTTCCAGTCCCTGCAGGACATCTGGAGCTGCTCCCCAGAGCCTCCGGAGCTGCTCCCAGCCCATGCACTCACCTTGTCCAGCAAGGTGAAGCAAACCCGCTGTGGATACTCATTATCAGCGATCACCACACCAGCCAGCCCATCGTTCCGGACATAGACGTGGCAGAGGTATTCTGAGGCAGAGAATTTGTGTCGGGAAGGGCCTCCTCCACCGCCTCCCACAACCCACGAATCGCCCTGGAAGGTTTCAGTGACTGCATTACACAGGACTTAATTAGGAGAGCGAGAAGGGCTTGTGAGGGGATCAGAGTCAGCCTCAAGCTGCATTCAGCCAGTGGCTGCAGCCCAGCCACACGGCACCGGACACGATGCTGGGACACGACATCAGCTTTCTGGGGCAGCAAGTGCTTCCGGAGTGAGACAAAACACGGAGGAAGCGCTCAGCCTGATTTTAATACAGAACAGCTCAGTTAATAACTGAGCGTCATTAACAAGGAGGCAGCGGCCAACACACAATGTGTCTCGGGGTTCAGGAAGCGCGCAGGCAGGGCGGGGAGGCCAGAGCTCGCGTACGGAGCCTGGATTCACGCAGCAGAGCTCAAGAGCTGCCACAAGGGCCAGGGATGGGAGAAAGCGGGCGAGCTAAAGGGTGGCAGGGGTGTAACACAACGGCTCTGAGCATCCCAAGGGTGGCAGGGGGAGGGAAGCTTGCCAGTGGCATCCAGCTGCCGAGCAGGACCCTGCTCTTCCTAAAACCTCTCTCATGGGGCGGGCCTGGCTCTTGCCCAGCTCAGCAACCTCACACCTCCAGCGTCTCTTACCTGGGCGCTGGTTTGAGGTTTTGTTTCTTATCATAAACAGACAAGGAACGAAGCACGTGCAGCCACGCGTGCCAGCCCTGGCTTGTCCTTACCTTGTTCCTTGACAGAGGCTCTACTGCCCAGCTCTGAGCGCTCCACGATCAGCTGGCTCGTGAAGGTCATGAATTCCTGCACACTGCAAACACAAAACATTGGTGCTCGAGTCAGCGAGGGAGCTACCAGGGACATGGCCTGTCCTTCAGCTCAGCTCCAGGTGGGCTGAAACCCTTCCTCACCACCAAGCTGTGGAAGCAGGGATGTGGCTGAGCCAAGGGGTTTCATAGAATCTTGGAATGGTTTGAGTTGGAAGGGACCTCAAAGCCCATCCAGTTCCACCCCTGCCACAGGCACGGACACCTCCCACTGGATCAGGGGCTCCAAGCCCCATCCAGCCTGGCCTTGAACCCCTCCAGGGATGGGGCAGCCACCACTGCTCTGGGCAAGCTGGGCCAGGGCCTCACTGCCCTCACAGCAAAACATTTCTTCCTAAAATCTCAAGCCCCTTTCAGTACTGGAAGCTGCTCTAACGTCTCCCTGGAGCCTTCTTGTCTCCAGGCTGAAAAACCCCAGCTCCCTCAGCCTGTCCTCGGAGGTGCTCCAGCTCTCGGATCATCTCTGTGGCCTCTGGACTTGCTCCAACAGCTCCATGTCCTCCCTGTGCTGAGGACTCCAGAACTGGACACAGGGCTCCAGGTTTGGTCTCAGCAGAGCGGAGCAGAGGGGCAGAATCCCCTCCCTGGCCCTGCTGGTCTCTCTGCTCTGGATGCAGCCCAGGACACGGTTGGTTTCTGGGCTGGGAGCTCACATTGTGGCTCCCGTTGAGCTTCTCGCCCACCAGCACCCCAAGTCCTCCTCCTCAGGGCTGTTCCCAATCCATTCCTTTCCCAGCCTGGATTTGTGTTGGGATTGCCCCAATCCAGGTGTGGGACCTTGCACTTGGCCTGGTTGAACTCCATGAGGTTCACCCGGGTCCCTCTCCAGCCTGGCCTGGTCACTCTGGACCCATCCTTTCCCTCCGGTGTGTTGACTGTGCCGCACAGCTCGTGCCAGGGGTAAAGTTGCTGTAGGTGCCCTCAATTCCAACCTTTCCTTGGGGAAGAGGTCAAATCCTGTCCCTACGAAGAGCTGGCACCCAAGCACCGGGTGCACCCAGTCCCTCTGGCTGTGGCCAGGAGCTCGCTGCCTTAGGCTGAACCAGCTTTTCTGTGATTCAAGGGAATAAAACACCGTTGAATCATGGATCTCCCCTGCCAAATGGCTGCGCCCTGCTCTGCAGGCACACTCCAGCCCTTCCCTCACCTGAGCTTTCATCCTGCACACTGGGCTTTGACACAAACCCCGCACAAGGCGCTGGCAACGCAGGGAGGCCACTCAACCCCAGCCGCACCTCAGCCACCTGCCCCTTGCAGCCAAAATTAAGGAATATCCTTAAGCCAGACGCTCTCCGAGTGTGGAAAACATTCCTGAGTCCCCAGTCGAGCCCTGCCAAACTTCTCGCACAAACCCTCCTCTTCGCCCCACAGTGAAAGGGAAGAGGCCCAAAGCCCTGAGTAAGCGGAAAATCAACCCTACCCTAGCGCCCGCCAGGATTAACAAACTGGGATTAACGAGGGTGAGGCGAGGAATTCCCCAGCTGGGAAGTGGCAGAAGGGAAACCCATCGGAGCTCAGATTGCAGGGTTTGCTCAAATGCCCTCCCCAGCTTCACGTGGCACTAGACACTGACAGAGAGCAGCAGAGACCATGGTTTCCTCGCTGCCTTCCAGCTCCGATCGGGGATTTGCCTTTCTCAGCTCACACATTCCTTCAGGATATTTTCCATTTCTGCCACGGAGACTCCAAACCACCACATTTCCAGGGATAAGACTGCCCCAGAGATCTCTTAACACCCAACTTCAGCAGGAATGAAGGACCAGCACATTCCACCTGCATCGGGCAGCTGGCACAATTCCAGTATTTCACAGCATTCCCATAGGAATCAACCACCAAAGACCTCATTCCATCACACCACATTCCTGACCCTCCCAAATTATTGGGTAGAGGTTCAACAGCACAGCCAGGCTGGCCCCATCCTCCTTCCTCAGGAGCCACAGCCGTGTTTATCCCAGCTTCAACCCCCAAACTCAATGCTCTGGAAACTCCAGAGCCTCAAAATAACAACGCAGACACAATGTTTTAAACCCAAACTTCAGTTTCCAGCACCGAAGCTGGGAAGTGGCTCCGCGGAGGGAATTTTCTCAGGATTTGGGACATCAAGAGCTGCGACCACAAAGTAATTTGGAATTTTAAGAGATTCCCTCACCCGGCACAATCCATCTTGGAGCATGCTGGCACAGCTCCTGGATTCTGCATATGTGACTTCTAATGGGGTTTTAAATTCAATCTGGCTTCGCTCTTTTCCCTTTATCACTGGAATCACAGAACAAAATGATCTGGAAGCTCTGTCAAATCTTGGCAGGGATAGACCATGGAAAACTTGAGTCCCGTAGGTATTTCCTAAAGCTGGGAAACAAGCTGTTCCCCAACAGGCAAATTCTAGAGCTCTGGGAGGTTTTGAGGAGCTCCTCTCTGCTGAGGAGCTCTGCAACCTCTCGCTGGGTCCAGGAGCCAGGATCAGTGCTCAGGGCTATCCCAGCTCACCGAAGCCAGCATCAGGATCACCCAAGCGGATGTTTGTGTGCTGGGAAAAGTTTTAATATCAAACCGAACGCCTAAATAAAGACAGCAGAGGGTGACGCACAGCTTGTTTGTCTGACACCAACCCAAGCCTCCTCCCACTCGCCTCTGGAGCTGCCGGGGCAACTGGACCTAGGGACTCGCTGGAGGGAAAACAGCCGACTGAGCACACAGAGCGCTGCCCTGCACCCACATTTCATCGCTTGGCTCCAGTGGGAGATGCACCGAGTCCATCCTGACCTCCTGCCTGGGCAGCTCCGAGGGGAACTGAGCGTTCCCACTTCTCCTGAGGCTGAGCAGCAGCTCCAAGTGGATTGCACGGGGCCAAACCACACAGGGTCACTGCTTCCCACAGCGGCATCTTGGGGAGGGGAAGGGTTTATTCCTCAGGAGGAGCAGATACTGCTGCGTCCCCAGCGACGCAGGGCAGAACGGAGAAGGAAACCCCCCCAGAGGGAGAAATCCTGCCAGAAAGGAAAAACTCGCTCCTTCAAACAAGGAATGAAAACCCCCAAAAGCTTCCAATCGCACCCCTCAACCTCCCGCAAGGGATTGGGCCCCCCTGCACCCACCTGGCCCTCTGGAAGAAGTTGAAGGTGGAGACGTCATAGGCAGCTTTCAGTAAATGCACTTTGGGGTCGCCTTTGTAAAGGACACTTAGGCTGTAGAGCCTCATGGCAGCAGCTGGGGTGGAAGGGGACAGCAGTAAGGAGGGGGTCAGGCTCCTGCTGGGCTCAGGGGATTCCTTGGGGCCCCCATACTGTGCTCCCGCCTCACCCAGACACTCCTCTCACTTTTCAAACACCAGACTCAGTCCCCAGCAGGATCCCTCCACCTCACCCAGACCTAGGGCCCCCCCACCCCTAAAACACCGGCATCAAGCACCTTCTCCCCCCAAGCCCCCTTCCATCCTTCAAACACTGAAATAAAGCATCCGGAAACCCCCCAGGACCCACCGCCCACCCCTCAAACACTGGATCCAAGCACTCAGGGCCCCGCTGGGACCCCAATCCTGCCCTTCCTCCTTGTCCAGACACCCCATCCACCCCACAAATACCAGCACCAGGCACCCAGGGTCCCCCCCAGGAACCCAATGCCACTCCCCCACCCCACTCAGAGCCCCCCCCCACCTCTCAAACACCGGACCCAGCCCCCAGCCCCTCCCCGGGACCCCAATCCTGCCCTTCTACCTTTTTCAGACGCTCCCCACCCCCCACCCCGCCCCGGCTGTCCCTCAAATACCGGCACCAAGCAGCCAGGACTCCCCCCCCGCTACTCCAATCTCACCCCTTCACCTCGCTCAGACCCCCCCGCCCTTCAAACAGCGGATCCAGGCCCCCAGGCCCCTCCCCAGGTCCCCCTCCCCACCTCTCCAACACCGGGCCCGGGGCCCCCGAGACCGCCTCCTCCCGCCCCACACCCACGACCCCCCTCAGGCCTTCCCCCCATTCCTCAAGCACCGGCCGGGCGGCCCCCCAGCCGCACAGCCCCCGATCCTGCCCGGCCCGCTCTCCCCCCGGTCCTGGCGGCTCCTGACCCGCTGTGAGGAGGTGGGAAAGGGCAGGATGAGGCCAACCCGGAAGCGGAACGCGCGCGACCGGAAGTAGCGCCGGGAACTGCCACGGGGCTTCGCCTGCACCGCGCATGCGCCCGTTTGGCCCCGCCCCCTAGGCGTATCGACCACTCAACACCGGCCCGCGCAACCCGACCCCGCCCCCTCCACCGCTAGACCAATCAGCGTGCGTCTCTCTGTGTGGCCACGCCCACCACGCCATCCCCAGACTCTCAGCCAGTCCGCGCCCTCCGCTCCCCGTGGCCACGCCTCCCGCCCGCTCGCGGCCAATCAGCGCTGCCAGGGGGCGGGGCTCGTCCCGCAGCGGGGACGCCCGCCCGGCAGGGGGCGCGCGAGCCCCAGGGGGCGGGGAGGGGCTGGGGCTTCTCTGGGCCTGAGGGGGGGGGGGTGTGCTCATCTCTATGGGGTGGGGGGGGTCGGGGTCCCCAGTGTGAGTCAGGATTGCTCTGTGGGCTGGGGGTGGGGACCCCTCTGTGGGGTGGGGACCTCTCTGTGGGGTGGGAGTTGTGCTGTGGGATGAAGGTTAGGGGCTGCTTTATGATGGGGGGACACCCCTCTGTGGGGTGGGGATTGGGGGTCCCTCTGTGGGGTGGGTGTCTCTCTGTGGGGTGGGGGTCCCTCTACGGGCTTAGGGGTCCCACTGTGGATGGAGGTTGCTCTGTGGAGCAGGGGATGCGACCCCTCTGCGAGTTAGTGTCCCCTCTGTAAGGAGGGGGCCGCTCTCGGGGCTCCTCTGTGGGGCAAGGGTTGGGACCCCCTGTGCGGGGTCCTCTCCAGGGGTTGGGGGCCCCTCTCCATGGGGCTGGTGACGGGGGGATGCACCCCTCGGTCCCCACTGTGGGGCGAGGGCACACTCCTCCCTCCCAGGCTGCCCCCATGGGGTGGACGTCCGTGGCTGGGGCACTCTGGGGTGACCTTGTCCCTTTCTGGGCCCTTCAAGATCCACCCTGTGCCCCCATGGGATTCCCAGTCCTCCCAGTGCCCATCCAGGTTTCCCAGAGGACCCCAGCTCCGCATCCAGGGGACACCAACAGCAGAAAGATTCGGGGTGCATGGGGAGAACCTTCCTTCTCTCTCCCAGCTCCGTGTCCAGGGGATGTGGATGGACACTGGGAGGTTTTGGTGGGCGCCTGCAGCCACCAGCATCCCATTGCCCATTGGAACCCCCCAAAATCCAGCATTTGCCCAGGTAGTCCCCAACGCTTGGCTGGTGGCACCGATCCGGAGACAACGGGGGATCCCCATGTCCCCACAAAACCTGCCACCACTGGAACGTTTCCCCATCCTGGGGGCAGAGAGCACTTCCCAATTACCTTGCCCCTCACCGGGCGGCCGTGACCTTTGTCACCAAGCCCCCCGCTTCTTCGGCCCCAGCACGGTCTCCATGGGAGCGTGCCAGGTTGCTAAGCCGTCCGGTGGAGTGCTTGCCATCACTGACCAGGACATCGCACCGTTGGTATGGCAACCAGCGCGGGGACACGGGTGGCCCGGGGCGTGGTGCTTTGCATGACGGGGCCAGCGGCCCCCAGCCAAGCTTTGCCACTGCTCCAGGACTTCCCCACCGGCTGTAGAACCCAACCAGGCTGGGATCACGACCCCTCAACACGCTGAAAAACATCCGGCACGCGGGTAAAGAGATTGGAAGGGAGCAAGAAGAGCGCAATCTACGTCCCCACTGGCGTCGAGGCGACAGCGAGATGTGGGGCGAGAGGGTTGAGCCTGTAGGGACGCCGGGTCCCTCCCCCTGCCCCTCTGCTTGAGGGTCCGGAGGCTAGGACGGGGGGATCGGGACACCCCCCCTAGAACGGGTGCCAGGCATCGGATGCCATAAAGCAGCGAAAGTGGAGCATCTCCCAGTGGAGCGAGAGACGGAGCAGCCCAGTGCCGGCCGGCCGAGTGCCGGGAAAGGGGCTCGCTCCCCCGGCCAGGCGCAGCGTCGAGGGGCTCGGCACTCTGTGGGGACACAACTTGACCCACAGCTCAGCCTGCTCCAACAGTTGCCCCCATGCTGGATCACCGAGCCAGGATGGAGAGCGGTAGGAAGGAGAAGGTGAGACTGCCGGGACGATCCCAGGGGGATGGCGGGGATTTGGGGTGCAGTCTGGATCGTCTCCGAGATGCTGGGATGATTCTGGGGGGCTGGTGGCGATTTGGGGTCCAGGGAGCAGTGTGGATCCTCTCCAGGCTGCTGGGGTGATTCTGAGGGGATGGTGGGAATGTGGGGTGCAGGAATGGGTGGGGATCCTCTCCGGGCTGCCAGGGCCATCCCTATGGCGAGCGGCCGTGTGCTGCGGGCATCTCCTACTGGACGAGGTTTCTTGGGGATGGAGGTAGCCAGGAGGGGAGGATGCCTGGTGGGATGGATGCTGGCTCCGACGGCCAAGCCAGGCAGCCTGGGGTCAGCCCTGATGTTCCGGGGGGTCACCATCCTGAGGTCACCCCCTGTCACACTCTGGGGAGGGGACACAGTGCTGTTTTGGCATGGCATGGACCATGACCTGTCCCCACGCTGCCGAGGACGTGTGACTGGGATGCTCCCAGCTTCACCCCTAGCATCTTGGTGCCATCCCTGGGTGAGATGGGGCCCATCGTCTCCTGCGGCTGGTTGTCACCACTGTCACCGAGGAGGACGACACCCAGCTCACCCCGGGCCAATTGGACATGGTTTAGTGTTTGATAGGAATGGTTGGACTCGATGATCCGGTGGGTCTCTTCCAACCTGGTGATTCTATGATTCTATGATTCAAATATCGACTGGAGTGAAGCTCCCGTCTCCTCTCCTGGCTGGATTGAGCTCGTGGGGTCATGGGTGAGGACAGCGAGGTGCTTCTACGCTGAAGATGAGGACATCCAAGGGGACAGCAAGAGGACACAGCACGTACTGATTGCAGCAGTGTGTGGCTAGGAGAGTTGGGTGTCACCAGCCACCACTGCCTTTGGCCACATGGTTTCCAGCTTTGCCCCCTTTGTGGGATGTGTCGGAGCAAGCAATTCACTGGAGAAGCCAAGAGGTGGTTTTGGTCACATGGGAAGAGCCAAATCCCCCTGAGGAAAAGCCAAACCCAGCATTTCAGAGGCAAGAGGAGGGATGAGTTGAGGCGCACGGAAAAGATACTGCAGAAATATTGCTTGGACCCTCTGCTGCCATCCTCAAGCGCCAGTGCCGTGGATAAAGGCCACGGCACATTTGGTGTTCGTGTGCCATGGGTTCTGTGCCCCGGAGCGCCGAATGCCTTCACTCACCGCTTCCGGCAAGATGATCAAATCTGGCACCATGCTTTTCCTGGCAGGATTTTCCCAACCAGCCTGGACTGAGCACCTTCAGGGCCCAAACCTTGCTGTGGTGCTGCCCTGGGGTGGCTGGCAGTGTCCCCCAGCAGAGTGGCATCCTCTGCCGTGCCGCTGTGTCTCCTCTCACCACTTCGGCACTCGGATGGACTGGGAGGAAGGCTGGCAAGGTGTTGGGATCCCCCCTGGCTGTGAGCAGTGGCCGTGGCTCCCTGAGGGCAAGGGCTCCGCAGGGCAGGAGCTTTCAGGGCCAGGAGATATTTGGCATCAGCTCTGGCTCAGGGGTTGGATGCCAAGGGATGGCATTTGGAGCTGGATGATTTGTCAGGATGCACTGGGGGTTCAAGGCTGCAGATTTGGCTGGGCGCTCTCCCAACAGATCAAAACCACATCCCAAAGCCTTTTGCGGAGCCCCCCACCCCGAACCCCATCGAGAAAGAGCAGCAGCCTCAAGGAAAACATCCGTCTGCCAGCGAAAGTGCAAGCAGGAGCATTTTAAGCTTGGCTCCCAGTGACTAATGAGGCCTCTAATGCTGCCGGGTGCATCTGGCCAAGCGAGCGGCAAGTGCTCGCTGCCCCGGCTCCATCTGCAAGCGTGGGGCTGCCTGCCCCCGATTACGTGCCGTGGTTAATGGAGGCTGCGCCGGTGGCCAGTGCGGGGTTGCTACGTACAGGGTAAACACGGGCCCTGCCTGCCAGGCGCTTCCCTCGAGTGGGCCCTGCAGTTCTCCCTGGCAGCGAGGCAAGGCAGCGATTCCTGATAAGACTTTTTATATCCCACCCATCTGCCCTCAGTTCCCATCTCACAGTGAGTCTGGTGGGTGGAAAATGGTACCTATGGTTCCTGGAGGGGATACAGGGAGAGAGAAGCTCCCAGGGGACCGAGGAAGATGCTCCCAGGGGACCGAGGAAGATGCTCCCAGGGGACCGAGGAAGATGCTCCCAGGGGACTGAGGAAGATGCTCCCAGGGGACTGAGGAAGATGCTTCCAGGGGACCGAGGAGGATGCTTCCAGGGGACTGAGGAAGATGCTTCCAGGGGACTGAGGAAGATGCTCCCAGGGGACTGAGGATGATGCTCCCAGGGGACCAAGGATGATGCTCCCAGGGGACTGAGGAGGATGCTCCCAGGGGACCGAGGAGGATGCATGGAGGGGTCCCATGCCACTGAGCTCCTAAAAGGCATCACTGGAAGTACTCCTTGCCAGGAAAGACCCTGGGATTCAATGGGATGGGATGTCCCAGGTCACTGGTCCTGTTGGAATGGCACTGGCTTCAAAGCAACCAGCTAAGCTCATGGAAGATGAACTGGCTGAAGGTGATGGCATGGAGACCCCTGTGCTGACAATGGATGTCTCGCAAGCAGCACCAGGAGAGGGTTTGGGGCCAGCAGGAGTGGTTTGTGCCGGCCCAGTGGATTTTTTTCCCAGACCATCTGTTTGGCTGGAGGCAGGATAGCGGAGAGGTGGGATAGGGTGGTCTGTGCTGATGGGCAAAACCGGGGCCAAGGGAAGGAAAATTTGGATTATTTCTTGGTTCAGGGCACCAGGGTCCCATATCCCCCATACCCAGCTGATGGTGTCCGTCCTGCTGCAGGTGGAACGGATCCTTTCAGAATTCCGGCTGAAGGAGGAGGACCTGAAGAAGGTGATGTACCGGATGCAAAAAGAGATGGACCGAGGGCTAAAGCTGGAGACGCACGAGGAAGCCTCTGTCAAAATGCTGCCCACCTACGTCCGCTCCACACCCGAGGGCTCAGGTACGGCGCTGCTGGGCTGGATGGACAGCGTTCCTCGTCCTTTGCCGTGTCTGAGATGCCCTCTGAGCTGGCCACTTTGTGTCTCCTCTGGCTTTGTAGAGGTTGGAGATTTCCTGTCGCTGGATCTCGGTGGCACCAATTTCCGAGTGATGCTGGTGAAAGTGGGCGAGGGGGAAGAAGGGCAATGGAAGGTGAAGACGAAGCACCAGATGTACTCCATCCCAGAGGATGCCATGACGGGAACAGCCGAGATGGTGAGCGGCGCACACGGGACGTCCCATCCCCTGCCATGTGGTTCTCATCGGGCACAAGCACAGCATGGGAATGCTGGGCGGTGGTGGGCACCATGGGCAGTTGGGACGGTGGGGAACAGACCTTGGCAAAGGCTCGACCTCCTCTTTTCCAGCTTTTTGACTACATCTCCGGGTGCATCTCCGATTTCCTGGACAAGCACCAGATGAAGCACAAAAAGCTGCCCCTGGGCTTCACCTTCTCCTTCCCTGTGCGGCACGAGGACATCGACAAGGTGAGGGGGTGGCTGGGTGGTTATGAGGACCTGGGGCTTCCCAGACCTGGCTACACTCAGAGCCCCCACCTTCTCCTCGCTCCAGGGCATCCTCCTGAATTGGACCAAGGGCTTCAAAGCCTCTGGTGCCGAAGGGAACAACGTGGTTGGGCTCCTGAGAGATGCCATCAAACGGCGAGGGGTGAGATGATCATACAATTTGTGCTGGAGACCTCCGCACAGGGGACACAGAACCCCGTGTGTCCCCAAGAAGGGTCATCCATGCATGTGTCTGTCTGTCTGTCTGTCTGTCTGTGAATCCTCACCCTTGGAGACCCCCAGAGCAGACCTCAGATCCCTGGTGAGCTCCATCCCTGTCCCCTCCCCAGGATTTCGAGATGGACGTGGTGGCGATGGTGAACGACACGGTGGCCACAATGATCTCCTGCTACTACGAAGATCACCGGTGCGAGGTTGGGATGATTGTGGGTAAGATGGCCCCTTCCCGCAGGGACATGCGGCAGGCGAGGTGGGGCTGTGCCCACGGCCCCACTTGTGGTCCCCTGCTGCAAGCAGGACCTTGTCCTCTTTCGGGGGACACAGCAAGGACAGTGGGGTGGCAGTGACACCCCCTTGAGGTCTCCTGAGACTGGGATGCTGGACAGCATCATCTGGCATGGTGGTAGGGGCATCTTTAGGGTGGAAAGGGTGACTGTAAGAGGGCTGGTCACCCCCAGCGTGGGTCTGTCCCCAAGGGACATCCTTGCTTCAGGCTGCCGGTGGCTCTGGCATCGCACTGTGCACCCAGTGCCGGCTCCTCCTGGATCGTGGGAGGTAGGGATGGGTTTGGACCCCAGAGACTCCTTCCCCCCACCCAATGAAGCAGCCCCACCACCACCCCAGACCCTCACTCTCGTTAGTGCCATCAACCACGCGGCCATCTGGGCTTTCCGCACCGGCTCACTCTGGCCCCTCGGCCTGGGTAAACACGTCGCCACTGTTTATCTGCTTCTCGGAGGCCACACTGCCCTCGTTGCGCAGCACCCAGAGCCCCTGGGACCCCACGGTGGCTGTCCCCAACCCCCACCAGGGACAAACAGCGAGCTGGGAAGGACCAGCAGGAGAGCAGGAGGGCTGAGCTTCCCAATCTGGATTAGGAAGGGTGGAAAACTGGTTGGATGGCCAGGCCCAGAGAGTTAAATGGAGTTAATTCCAGCTGGAGGCCAGTTCCAAGTGGTGTCCCCAGGGCTCAGTGCTGGGTCCAGCCCTGTTCAGTGTCTTTATCAATGACCTGGGTGAAGGCATCGAGTGCACCCTCAGCAAGTTTGTGGATGACACTAAGCTGGGTGGAAGTGTTGATCTGCTAGAGGGTCAGGAGGCTCCAGAGAGATCTGAACAGGCTGGACCCATGGGCTGAGACCAATGGGATGAGGTTTAACAAGGCCAAATGGCGGGTCCTGCTCTTGGGGCACAACAACCCTGAGCAGCTCCAGACTAGGAGAAGTCTGGTTGGAAACTGCCTGGAGGAGAAGGACCTGGGGGTGTTGGTTGAACAGGAGCCAGCAGGGGCCCAGGTGGCCAAGAAGGCCAAGGGCATCTTGGCTTGGATCAGACACGGCGTGGCCAGCAGGGCCAGGGAGGTTCTTCTCCCTCTGGACTCGGCCCTGGGGAGACCGCTCCTCGAATCCTGGGGTCAGTTCTGGCCCCTCCCCACAAGAAGGATGTTGAGGCTCTGGAGCGAGTCCAGAGAAGAGCAACGAAGCTGGGGAAGGGGCTGGAGAACAAGAGGAATGTCTGAGAGAGCTGGGGGTGTTCAGCCTGGAGAAGAGGAGGCTGAGGGGAGACCTCATTGCTCTCTGCAACTACCTGAAAGGAGGTTGTGGAGAGGAGGGAGCTGGGCTCTTCTCCCAAGGGACAGGGGACAGGACGAGAGGGAATGGCCTCAAGCTCCACCAGGGGAGATTTAGGCTGGACATCAGGAAAAAATTTTTCATGGAAAGGGTCATTGGTCCCTGTCAGAGGCTGCCCAGGGAGGGGGTTGAGTCCCCTTCCCTGGAGGGGTTTAAGGCACGGGTGGACGAGGTGCTGAGGGGCATGGGTTATTGTTTGATAGGAATGGTTGACTCGATGATCCAGTGGGTCTCTTCCAATCTGATTATTCTATTATTCTATGAAAGCTGCCTGGAAGAGAAGGACCTGGGGGTGTTTGTTGAACATGAGCCAGCAGTGGCCCAGGTGGCCAAGAACGCCAATGGCATCTTGGCTTGGATCAGAAATGGCGTGGCCAGCAGGTCCAGGGAGGGGGTTGAGTCACCTTCCCTGGAGGTGTTTAAAGGATGGATGGATGAGGCGCTGAGGGACATGGTTTAGTGTTTGATAGGAATGGTTGGACTCGATGATCCAGTGGGTCTTTTCCAACCTAGTGATTCTATGATTCTATAAAGCTCCAAGCACAGCCCCGCAGAGCCATTGGGATGGGAGGGACGCGGGTGTTGGGATGAGGGGTCACGTTGTCCCCAGCCGGTCCCATCCCTGGTTTCCCTGGCAGGAACGGGCTGCAACGCCTGCTACATGGAGGAGATGCATAACGTGGAGCTGGTGGAGGGCGATGAGGGCCGGATGTGCGTCAACACAGAGTGGGGGGCTTTCGGTGCCTCCGGGGAGTTGGACGAGTTCCTCTTGGAGTACGACCGCGTGGTGGACGAGACCTCACTTAACCCCGGTCAGCAACTGTAAGGAATAGGAGAGATCCAGTTCCTCTGGGCATCCTCTGGTCCCCATCCCTGGCTGCGTCCCCTCCGCCCACCCTCCTCCTTCTCCCTGCCCGCCCTGGGCTCAGCTGTGGCCAGCGCAACTCCTCACAGGTTCCTGCTGTGCCCATGCCCAGGGATGCAAGGAAGGGGGGAAGGAAAGAGATGGTGTGGTAGGATGTGGCCCCCCCAAATCCTGGTTCTGATGCCCGTGTTCCCCCCTGTCCATCCCACCCAGCTATGAGAAGATCATCGGGGGCAAGTACATGGGCGAGATCGTCCGGCTGGTGCTGCTCAAGCTGGTGGATGAGAACTTGCTCTTCAACGGCGAGGCCTCCGAGAAGCTCAAGACCCGCGGGACCTTTGAGACCCGCTTCATGTCACAGATCGAGAGGTACAGGGGGACCGGGACCCCCAACCAGCCCACGCTGCCCCATGTTGGGGTCCCCATGTCCTGTCACCCCATACCAAGTTCCTCTGAGTGCCCCATACTGGGGTCTCATGTCCTGTCACCCTCACCAGCCCTCTACAACTGCCCCATATTGGGGTCCCCTGTCTTGTCACCCCACACCAAGCTGTCCCACATCAGAGTCTCTACGTGCCAACCCCGCTGTGCCCCATATCAGGGTCCCCCATCCCACCTCTCCACCTCAACCCACGCTGACTGCCCCATATCAGGGTCCCATGTGTCCTTCCCTCCCCTGATCGCTGTCCTCCTCTCTCCCCATCCCAGTGACACTGGTGACCGCAAGCAGATCTACAACATCCTGACAGCCTTCGAGCTGCTGCCCTCGGGGACGGACTGTGACATTGTGCGGATGGTCTGCGAGAGCGTCTCCACCCGCGCTGCCCAGATGTGCTCGGCTGGGCTGGCCGGTGTCATCAACCGCATGCGGGAAAGTCGGAGCCAGGAGACCCTCAAAATCACCGTAGGGGTTGACGGCTCCGTCTACAAACTCCATCCCAGGTGAGGATCACCAGGAACCTTCCTCCTTCCACCACCATCCTCTTCCTCCTGCATGATGAAGATGATCCAAGGGCTGGAGCACCTCCCATATGAGGACAGGCTGGGAGAGTTGGTGTTGTTCAGCCTGGAGAAGAGAAGGCTCCAAGGAGACCTTAGAGCAGCTTCCAGTATGGAAAGGGGCTGCAGGAAAGCTGGGGAGGTGCTCGTACAGGGATAGGACGAGGGGAACAATTTGGGGATGAAAGAGGGGAGATTGCGATGAGATCTGAGGAAGAAATGTTTTGCTGTGAGGGTGGGGAGGCCCCAGCCCAGGTTGCCCAGAGCAGTGGTGGTTGCCCCATCCCTGGAGGGGTTCAAGGCCAGGTTGGATGGGGCTTGGATCCCCCTGATCCAGTGGGAGGTGTCCCTGTCCGTGGAACTGGATGGGCTGTGAGGTCCCTTCCAACCCAACCCATTCTATGATTCTGTGATCCCCCAAGCCTTGACCCCATGGTTTTTCCCCCTTCGGCAGCTTCAAGGACCGCTTCCACGCCACGGTTCGGCAGCTGACGCCTGGCTGCGACATCACCTTCATCCAATCGGAGGAAGGCAGCGGGCGCGGGGCCGCACTCATCTCCGCTGTTGCCTGCAAAATGGCCTGCATGATGGGGCAGTGAGAGAGGACTCGGGGGGAGGACGAGGATGAGGAGGAGGAGGGGGGGGTTGGGAAGCTGCTGGTCCCGCTTGGAGCTCTGCGAGGAGCAGAGATGGACGCAGGAATGGGATTTGCCGCCGCCGGAGGTGGCTCCTGGCTCCCCAATAAATGGGGTTCATGTGGCCTTCTCCAGGGCCGCTTTGAGCGAGAGCTCCTCATCTTCGTCATGTTCACAGGGGTCCCTGCCCTGGGGTGGCCCCACACATGTGGATCCTCCTGCGCCTCCCTAGCCACCCATATCCTCTCTGCTTGGGACCCCCACACCCCACCAGTGCCCTCGCTGGGGGGGTGATCGGGGAGCAATGGTGGGGATAAAAGCTGGGGGGACACCCCAGACACTGGGCATGGGGACAACCCAGGGAGTTGGGGCCTCTTTGGGGGTCTGGGGGCACCTCAGAGGTGTTTTTGTCTCGCTGGGGGTCTGGGGGCGCCTCAGGGGTGTTGGGGTCCCTCTGGGGGTCTGGGGCCATGAGGGGAGTTGGGGTCTCTTTGGCGTCTGGGCCCCCCTCAAGCTGTTGGGGTCAGCCCCAGGGCTGCGGGGCCACCCCATGATGTAGGACATCTAGGGGGGCTGCCCCCACAATCCGTGTGTCCCAAATAGATCCCTGTCCCCCAGTAGATCCCTGCCCTGTGATCTCTGTGTCCCAAATAAATCCCTGTCCCCACAATCCCTGTTTCCCTGATAGGTCCGTGTCCCCACGATCCACATGTCCCCTATAGATCCCTGCCCCATGATCCCCGTGTCCCCTATAGATCCCTGTTTCCAGGGTCCCCCTGTGCCTGGTCCCATCCCCACAGTCCCATGTGCCCCACAAGGTCCCCACGGTCCCTGGGTCCCTGTCCCAGCCCCGTGTGCCCTGATGGTGGTGACGCCCATCGATATCTTGGGGACATCCCGTCCCACTGCTCCATCCTCCCCCGTGGGGACAGGAAGGAGGAGCTGGGGTGACAGCAGGTCCCTGTACCCGAAGGAGGGGATCCTGTCCCTCCATCCTCGGGGGTGACAGGAGTCCCTGTTCACAGAGAGGTGGGGGCTGGGGACGAGGCCCTTTATTGCTCCAGGAGGGGATGTCGGGGTGAGGGGGAGCAGGGGTTCAGGGTTTGGGGGCACTCAGGGCTCCCCTCGCCCCAGGGAAAGCGTCTCCTCCACCCCAGGATGGGGTTTGGGGCCCCAGGGGGTCAGGCGGGTACCCTCCTGGGGGCATGGGAGCCCCAAGTGCCCTCCCGACCCCGGGGCAGGCGGGAGGGGTGGGAATGTGGAGTGCAGGGGTGGGATGCAGGACGGAGCCTTGTGGGGGGGAGTGGGGGGGGGCAGGGAGTGGGATGCAGGATTAGGGTGTGGGATGAAGGATGCAAGGGGTGGGATGCAGGATTAGGGTGTGGGATGAAGGATGCAAGGGGTGGGATGCAGGATTAGGGGGTGGGACGAAGGATGCAAGGGGTGGGATGCAGGATTAGGGAGCGGGATGAAGGATGCAAGGAGTGGGATGCAGGATTAGAGTGTGGGACGAAGGATGCAAGGTGTGGGATGCAGGATTAGAGTGGGATGAAGGATGCAAGGGGTGGGATGCAGGATTAGAGTGTGGGATGAAGGATGCAAGGGGTGGGATGCAGGATTAGAGGGTGGGACGAAGGATGCAAGGGGTGGGATGCAGGATTAGAGTGTGGGATGAAGGATGCAAGGGGTGGGATGCAGGATTAGAGTGTGGGACGAAGGATGCAAGGGGTGGGATGCAGGATTAGGGGGTGGGATGCAGGATTAGGATGTGGGACGAAGGATGCAAGGAGTGGGATGCAGGATTAGAGTGTGGGACGAAGGATGCAAGGGGTGGGATGCAGGGTGCAGGATGCGGGAGGCAGTGGTGTGGGAAGGAGGATGCAGGGTGCAGGACATGGGATGGGGGATGCAGGATGGGGGGTGGAGGGTGCAGGGTGGAGGATGTGGGATGCAGGGGGTGGGGTGGAGGATGCAAGGTGCAGGATGTGGGCTGCGGGCTGCAGGGTGGGAGCTGCCTGGGCTCAGGCCTTGCAGAAACCAAGGGCTGTGCAGGTGTCACGGGGATCCTCGTCGTCCTGCAGTGCCTGGATGATCTGGTCCCTCTTCTTCTTCACCACCCACTTGCAGAAGCGGCCCAGGAGCTTCCCCAGCGTCCGGCATCCCTTGTTCAGCGCTGCTGCAACCGCTTCCTGCCACGACCAGCCCCACCAGCATCAGTGGGGGCTGCTCGGGAGGCACCGACCCCCTGCCTGCGCCCCCCCAGCTCCCCTCACCTCATCAGGGTCCTCGCCCACCATCTCTTTCAACTTCGTCAGGATTTTGGTGCAGAGGCTGCACTTCTTCCCACGGGCGATCACCCCGTCGCCTTGGGTCACATCCTGCTGCGAGGACAGCGCAGACTCTCAGGGCTGAGCCCGACCCCACAGCAGGTGTCGAGGCTGCGGGGTGGCAGGGTTGGTGCTCACCATGGCCAGGCTGTCCCAGAGGTCACGTTGGGTGGCAGTGGCCACATCCTGGCATGGGGACGCAAGGACGCTCTGGCAGGGCTCGGTGTCCGCGGCCCACGCTGCTGAGGGGGGACAGGGATGGTGATGCAACCTGTCCTCACTACCTCCAGGGTCCACATGCAGACACCATCACCACCATCCTCTCGGTCTCATGCTGACTTCATCCCTCCTGCTTGCGCCCAGGTGCCTGTCCCTATGCCGACCCCGTCCCCACCATTCCCAGCTCCCCATGAGGAGCTCCATGTGCCTGTCCCCACGTGGAACCCATCCGCACCACCCCCAGGTGCCCGCAAGGACCCCATCTCTGCCTCTCCCAGGTCCCTATGAGGACCCCGTCCCCACCACACCAAGATTTCCACAAGGAACCCCGTCCCCCATCCGTCTGACGTGTCCCTATGTCCTCTCCTGTCCCCACATCCCTGGGTGCACAATGCCACGAGGTCCCCATCACCACCATCCCCATGTCTCCACAAAGAGCCTATCATAGAATCGCAGAATCATAGAATCACGAGGTTGGAAAGGACCCATTGGATCATCCAGTCCAACCATTCCCATCAATCACTAACCCACGTCCCTCAGCACCTCATCTGGGGGCATAAAGATTGCAGTACTGGGTGTACGCGGGGGCAAACGGCTGATGCCTTGGTGAACCTGCGATATTAGCAGTAAGCACAGAACAAATGGACGATGTTCTCATGCTGGTAGCTTGTTGAGACCTTGGAATCTTTACTAAGACCCGTGGGTTAATAGGAAAGGAATGCGCTAGGCGGAAAACATGAAGATAAGGGGCACGTCTGTGGAAAACACGGGGTTGCACACTGTCACTGAACTGCGGGATTCTCACGGGTGGAAATTCACTGGGGTAGCTGTTACTGGATACAGAAGCACTATATAAGGTTTGCATTCTCTAAATAAAATTGATCTCGATTGTTGCCCCCATCTACGAGGTCCGTGCCTTAATCGCTACACTCGTCCACCCATCTTTTAAACCCCTCCAGGGAAGGTGAATCAACTCCCTCCCTGGGCAGCCTCTACCAGGGCCCAGTGACCCTTTCTGTGATAAATTTTTTTCCGATGTCCAGCCTGACCCTCCCCTGGTGGAGCTTGAGGCCATTCCCTCTCGTCCTGTCCCCTGTCCCTTGGGAGAAGAGCCCAGCTCCCTCCTCTCCACAACCTCCTCTCAGGGAGTTGCAGAGAGCAATGAGGTCTCCCCTCAGCCTCCTCTTCTCCAGGCTAAACACCCCCAGCTCTCTCAGACGCTCCTCGCAATCCTCGTTCTCCAGCCCCTTCCCCAGCTATCCCCACCACACCCAGAATCCCCCACTAGGACCTTGTCCCCTCCATCCCTCCTGCCTGTCCCCATGTCCTTCTGTCCCCCGTCCCTGGGTGCGTGTCCCCACAAGGCCCTCATCTCTGCTACCCTCCTGTCCCCACAAAGCCCTCACCCCCCGCACCCCCACGTCCCCGCGCTCACTGCCACCCCTGCTGTCCCCGTCTCCATCGCCCCGTGTCCCCTTCTCCGGGGTCCCCGTTACCTCCCATCACCACCAGCACAAAGAGGCAGGCGACAGCCATGGTGAGGCCGCTCCAGGGGGTGACAGTGGGTGACAGTGGGTGACAGCAGGCACGTCCTCCCCCCTCGGTGGCTTTTATGGCCCGGCCACCCAGCACTGCCAAAACCCCAGAAACCCTGAAAATGGAGCTGCCAGGCCCCTTTCTCCTCACACCTCCGCCCCCCTCGCCTCTGCGCAGGAAGGGGGGAGAGGGTGGGGGGGGCCGTGGTCCCCCCAAAACCACCTCCTGAACCCTTGCCCCCCCCCAGATCACCCACCCGAGGGCCCTGGGGCCCCCCAAACCACTCCCCAAGCGCCAACACGCCCTAAATCTAAGCACCCCCAAGCTCCAGAGTCCCCCAAACCCACCCCCTCCATCCCCTGATCCCCCTAAAAATAGCCCTTCCATTCCTTGAGCCCCCCAAAACCACCCCCTCCATCCCCTAAGCCCCCTAAAACCTCTCCCTCCATCCCCCAGGACCCCCCCAAACCACTTGCCGAGCCCTTGAGCCCCCCAAAACCAACTCCCAAGCACAAAAGACCCCTGTAAACTCAGTCACCCCAGGCTCCAGAGCCCCCCAAACCACCCCCTCCACCCCCAGGACCACCCCAAAACCACTCCCTGATCACTTGAGCCCCTCAAAACTGCCCCCCAAGCACAAAAGCCCCCTAAACCCAGCCACTACCGAGCTCCCCAGCTCCCCAAACCACACCCTCCATCCCCTAAGCCCCCTAAAACCTCTCCGTCCATCCCCCAGGACCCCCAAAACCACTTGCTGAGCCCTTGATTCCCCCAAAATCACCCACCCTCGGGCCCTGGGGGCACCCAACACCACCCCCAGGCACAAAAGCCCCCCAAACACAGTCACCCCAAGCTCCAGAGCCCCCCAAAACCAGCCCCTTGATTCCCTGAGCCCCCCAAACCCCCCAGGGACCCTGAAACCACCCCCTCTGTCCCCCCGGGGCCCCCAATGCCACTCGCTGAGCCCTTGAGCCACCCCCAAACCCACGGCCCCCCCTGAACCTTCTCAAGGCCCCAGATCCATCACCCCAAACCCAGCTCTCTGCGGCCCCCGTGTCCCCGTCCCCTCCCCGGGCTCCATGGGTCCCGGTGTCCCAGTGTCCCCGGTGTCCCCAGTGTCTCCATTCCCTCCCCGGGCTCCATGGGTCCCGGTGTCCCAGTGTCACCAGTGTCCCTCGTGTCACCAGTGTCCCCATCCCCTCTCCGGCTCCCGGTGTCCCCAGTGTTCCTGGGGTCCCGGTGTCCCCGTCCCCTCCTCGAGCTCTTCGAGTCCCGGGGTCCACGGGGTCCCCATCCCCTCCCCAGGCTCCACTGGTCCCGATGTCCCCCGTGTCCCCACCCCCTCCCTGGCCCCCCGTGGGTCCCGGTGTCCCCCGTGTCTCCCGTGTCCCCCGTGTCCCCAGTGTCCCCCGTGTCCCTGCCCCCTCCCTGGGCCCCCGTGGGTCCCGGTGTCCCCCGTGTCCCCCGTGTCTCCCGTGTCCCCCGTGTCCCCAGTGTCCCCCGTGTCTCCCGTGTCCCCCGTGTCCCCAGTGTCCCCCGTGTCCCTGCCCCCTCCCTGGGCCCCCGTGGGTCCCGGTGTCCCCAGTGTCCCCCGTGTCCCCGACTCCCCGGGCTCCGCGGGTCCCAGTGTCCCTGTCCCCTCCCCGGCTCTGCGGGTCCCGGTGTCCCCCGTGTCCCCGGTGTCCCCCGTGTCCCCGCCCCGTCCCTGGCCCCCGTGGGTCCCGGTGTCCCCGCCCCCCAGAGCTCCGCGAGTCCTTCTGACCCCGCCCCTTCCCGTGAGGACCCGCCCCTTTCCAACAGGCCCCCGCCCCCTTCCCCTCACGCCCCGCCCCTCAGGCGTCGCTGTTGCCCCGGCAACGCCGCCGCCGTGACGTCACTTCCGCCTCGCGCGCGTCATTTCCTGTCCCGGCGGGGTTCGCGCCTTTCCCTCCGTTCCCCCATGGCGGCTCCGCGCCCCGGGCCCGAGTCCCCGCCCCCCCGAGCCCTGACCCCTCCCCTGTGACCCGGGGTGGGCCCCGAGGGACCGTGCGAGGTGCGGGAACGGGCTGGTGCCTCTTGGGGGGCTCCCCGGGCCTTCTGGGGGTTCCTGGACGTCCCTGGGCGGGGATTTCTGGGAGGATTAGAGGGCTGGGGAGGAACCTGGTGCCAGGAGGGGTTTGCGGGGTCCTGAGGGGGGCTGGTGCCTCTTGGGGATGGGGTCTGGTCTTGGGGGGGTGCTCCCAGGGGGACCCCTGGGCCTTCTGGGTGGGTCCTGGAGGGGTGAGAGGGCTGGGGTGAGTCCTGGTGCCAGGAGGGGTTTGAGGGGTGCTGTGGGGGGTAGAGCTGGTGCCTCTTCGGTGTCTTGGCCGTGAGAGACTCCCAGGGTCCCTGATTGGGGGTGTCCCGATGCCACGAGGCGGGTCGGGGGTCCTGGTGCTTTCTGGGGGGGTCCTGGCCATGAGGGGGCCTCCTGGGGGTCCCTGGGTGGGGAGTTCTGGGAGGATGAAAGGGCTGGGCAGAAGCCTGGTGCCAGGATGGGTTTGTGGGGGCCTGAGGGGGCTGGTGCCTCTTGGGGGACCCCTGGCCAAGGTGGGGGGCTCTCAAGGGGACCCCCAAGCCTTTTGTGTACGTCCTAGGGGGGGTGAGAGGGCTGAGGAAGAACCTGGTGCCAGGAGTGGTTTGGGAGGTGCTGGGCAGGGGAGAGCTGGTGCCTCTTTGGTATCCTGGCCACGGGAGACTCCCTGATTGGGGGTATCCTGATGCCACAAGGCGGGTCGGGGAAACCTGGTACCTTTTGGGAGGGGCCTTGCTGTGAGGGGGGGCTCCCAGGGCCTTCCTGGTGGCACTCTGCTTGGGTGGGTGTCCTTTGACATTGGCGGAGTGTCAGGGGGCTCTTTGTGCCAGGAGGTGTCCTGAGGGGAGAGTGTGGTGCCTTTTGGGGGCACCTGGCCCGGAGTGGGGGTGCAGGGGGGAGACAGGGGCTCCTCTTGAGCTTCTTGGTGGGTTCTGTGGGTGGACCTTGGTTTGGGTGGGAGTCCTGGGGGCTACGGGGATTGTGGTGCCCTCAAGGGTGCCCTCAAGGGGGCTCCTGGTGCCAGGAGGGTATTTCGGGGAGGGAAGGGGGGTGTCCTGGGGAAGGGGGCTGGTGCCAAGGGGTTCTGGGGGGCTGTGCAGGGCTCTTGATGCCAGGGTGCATTTGAGGGGAGGGTCTAGAAAGGGGTTGGTAGCCATGGTGCATTTGTGGGGGGTTCCAGTGTGGTCTGGTGGCCAGGGTGCATTTGAAGTGGTCCTGGGGGGGGTCCAGTGGCCGGGGTGCATTTAGGGGAGACTTTGAGTGTCCTGATACTGGGGTACAATTCTGGGGGAAGGGGAGTCCTGCAGTTTGGACACCAGGATGAGTTTGGAGGTGCTGAGAGAAGAGGAAAGAACGGGGGGGATGCTGGGGGAGCCTGGTTTGTGTCTGGGGGGCTTGGGGTCCATTGGGATGGGGGGCCAGCAAGGAGCATGCTGGGGGGCCGGGATGTGCTGGATATGGAGATTCTTGATTAGCCAGGATCCTTAATTATCCCATTTGCTTTCCAGCGCCTCCTCTGTGACGCCCACCATGTTCTGGGAGCCGGCGGCACCCACAGCGCAGGCTCTGCTGGCTGCCCCCTCGGCCGAGGCCTCCACCTTTGCCAGGGTGCCGGTTTCGGCGTACACCGATTGCTCCCAGCCGTTCCGGCTGACGGAGCGCAGCTTCAGCCGCCAGTACGCTCACATCTACGCTGCGCGCCTCATCCAGATGCGGCCCCTCCTGGAGGAGCGGGCGCGACAAAAGTGGGGTGAGTCGCTTTGGGGAATCGCCCCCCCCCTCGCTGGCAACCGGCGTGGTGCCCGCTGGAAGCTCCCACGTGGTGTTTTGGCGTCGAATCCTAAGCTTGCGGGCACCCCGTGGTGTTGGGGACCACCTAGGGTTGTGGGGGCACCCCAAGGTGCTCGTGTCCCTTTGAGGGCCTGGGGCCTCCCTTGCGATATTGGGGTCCCTCTAGGGATATGGGGGCACCCCAGGGTGTTAGGGTCCCTTTGATGATTCTGGGGACACCGCAAGGTGCTGGGGTCCCTCTGGAGTCTGTGCCATTCCAGTGTGCCGGGGGTCTGTGTGGGCACCCCCAGGGTGCTGGGGTCCCTCTGGGGGTCTGTGGGGGCACTCTAGGGTGCTGGGGTCCCTTTGAGGGTCTGGGGTCTCCCCTGAGATATTGGGGTCCCTCTGGGGGTATGAGAGCACCCCAGGCTGTTAAGGTCCCTCTGGGGGTCTTTGGGGGCACCCCAGGGTGCTGGGGTCCTTCTGGGGAGTCTGGGGACACCCCAGGGTGCTGGGGTCCCTTTGAGGGTCTGGGGTCTCCCCAGGATCTGGGCCCCCCTCCTGCTGTTGGAGTCAGCCCTGGGGCCACTCCATGGTATGGGGCATCTTGGGCATCTGGGGACAACTCAGGGTCCTGGAGCCACCAGAGTATGTGGGACCACCCTTGAGCATTTGGGGCCACCCCAGGACCTGGAGATGTCTGAGGACCCTAGGGTCACCCTGGGGCTCTGGGGTCACCCCACAGTGCAAATAACCCATGGGGTTGGGATTTGGGGTCAGTTTAAAGCTGTCTGGAGGAGAAGGACCTGGGGGTGTTGGTTGAACAGGAGCCAGCAGGGGCCAGGAAGGCCAATGGCATCTTGGCTTGGATCAGAAATGGCGTGGTCAGCAGGGCCAGGGAGGTTCTTCTCCCTCTGGACTTGGCCCTGGGGAGACCGCTCCTCGAATCCTGGGGTCAGTTCTGGCCCCTCACCACAAGAAGGATGTTGAGGCTCTGGAGCGAGTCCAGAGAAGAGCAGCGAAGCTGGGGAAGGGGCTGGAGAACAAGGATTGCGAGGAGCGTCTGAGAGAGCTGGGGGTGTTTAGCCTGGAGAAGAGGAGGCTGAGGGGAGACCTCATTGCTCTCTCCAACTCCCTGAGAGGAGGTTGTGGAGAGGAGGGAGCTGGGCTCTTCTCCCAAGGGACAAGGGACAGGACGAGAGGGAATGGCCTCAAGCTCTGTCAGGGGAGGTTCAGGCTGAACATTAGGAAAAAATTTTTCATGGCGAGGGTGATTGGTCCCTGGCAGAGGCTGCCCAGGGAGGGGGTTGAGTCCCCTTCCCTGGAGGGGTTTAAGGGACAGGTGGATGAGGTGCTGAGGGTCATGGTTTGGTGATTGATGGGAATGGTTGGACTTGATGATCCAGTGAGTCCTTTCCAACCTGGTGATTCTGTGATTCTATTCTATGATTCCACTGCCAGCTGGTGTCCAGCCCAGCCTGGAGCATCCCCTCAGCCTTTCTACAATCCCCTTTAGTCACAGCTGTGTGGGAAGAGCCTTGTCGTTTGCTCTCCGGGCCGGGTCAGAGCTTCCGCTCGCTGCTGGGCGCTGGAGCACAGCACGGGGTTTGCCGGGTGAGCGCTGGGCGCCAGGAAAAGGGTTGGAGGGGCTGGCGCCGGGGGGCCGTTTCCTCACTGTTAGCGGTTAACAAGTGACATCCTCACACAATAGTTTCCATCCGAAGGTGTAATGGTGAAACAACCGCCTTGCTGCTGCCAGACCCTTCCAGCAAGCTCCAGCACGTGGCTCTGTGAGCCTGACCACAACCTTTTATCTAATTTCCACCACACTGCCCCGAGCCAGCCAGGCTTTCAGCTTTGCCCTTCTAGGGAGGTTTTGGGGCTGGCTGCTGCTTTTCTTTTCTCTCCCCATCCTTGTGGGCTGTGCTGGGAAGCAAGGCCTGCACCGAGCTGTGCCAGTTCCACAGCGGGTCTTGTCCGTTGGCCGCCTGGGTTTTGCCAAGAGTGCCAGGAACCGGCGGTTTTGCAAAGTTCTGCTCCCCAGCATCATGCGATGGGATGAGATTCCTGGGGTTTGTCTCAGAGCTAGAAATGCCTGCAGGCAAAATCTGGACACGCAGGTCCCCTCCCCCTGAACAGACGTGTTTTAGGGGGTTAGAGCCAAGAATAAGAAACTAAAAATGTGTTGTTTTTCCTGAACTCGGAGTGTTTGCATTCTTGGGATTGATGAACCCGTGTTCCGAGCTCTGCTGAGCCCCGGGCGCCTGTGTTCACAGCGGGAGTGTTTTCCACTGGGCAGGAGTCACGTTCAGGAGGCATGTGATGAGTGTGGGGAGAGTTTGGGAAGGGGGAAAGCGCCACCCCCCACCGCCTGCAGCCAGAGAGGAGCTGGCGGCGGAGCTTGGTCTTTGGCAGCGCTGTTGCGGGAGAGAAGCCTGGCCCGAGGCTTGGGATGGATGGGCTTCAGGGCCTGGTTTAAACAGAGGGAAATAAAAGTCCTACAGACATGTGTAAGAAGGGCCTGAAGCATCTCTGAGTCATCATGTGTGAGGTGAGAAGCCTTGAGCTTGGCTTGTGGGGAGGGAGATGTGGGTTTTGCTACCTGCAGATGCTCTCTAGCCACAAAAGCGATGAAGCTGCCGAGCTCTTAGCACCTCCTGAAGCATGTGTTGGGTCCCCTGGCTTCCTGCAGATGCCTGGCTAAAGCTCAGGGACTCATTCATGCCTTTCAAGGATCTCTCACCTCAAAACTTGCCCTGCAAGCAGGGATTTTTCCCTCATGGAGAACAGTTCAGTCACTGTGTGTGGCCAAGGTTCCCATGGAGGCTCAGCTCCTTCCCAAGAGGGGCCCTGAGCATGGGCACCAAGAGCATCAGCCACGGTGGGGGAAGAGGGAGCAGGCAAGAGGAAGCCATGTTGCTACCCAGCAGCCTGTCTTCATGCTGGGATCTTCCCAAACTCCTGGCTGTGGTGAGGATCCTGGCTTCCAGCAGGATCTGGCCTGCGCAGAGGCAGAGGTCTGGTTTTGGCATGGTGAACCCTCTCTCTTGCCTGTCAAACCTGAACAGGATGTTTGGATCATCTCCTGGATGGGGACCAGGAACACCAACCCTTCACACCAAAGAGCAAAAGTGTTGGCTCCATGCTTAGGTGGGACAATCCTGGACCCGTGGGCCCAACAGGAGCAATCCACGCTCTCCTGGGTGGTGGCTGGGAGCTGTGGGTCCCCCAGGCCCCAGCGCGACCCAGCTTTCCTCCCCCTAAATGCAGAGGAAATGCCTGCAGGCTGTGCTGGCTCTCCTGTCTGCTCTGTTGGCCCCATCTGGCTTACACATGTGGGTTCGGCTCCGCGCCTTGATGAAAAGCAAGAGGCTTCACAACATCCCCCCACCGCCTCTTGCAGGCCCTTTCAGCTGGCTTTGAGCTTCGCCTGCCCTCACGGAATCGTAGAAACACAGAGATTTGTACAGCCTAGCAACATTGCTTACAGGCTGCTATAGAATCGTAGAACCTTTAGGTTGGAAAAGACCTTTGAGATCATCAACTCTGACTGTACCTGTGCACTACTAAACCAGATCTACCTGCCTTTTAAGCACCTCCAGGTTTGGTAACTCCACCGTCTCCCTGGGCAGCCGTTCCAGTGCTCGAGAACCCTTTCTGTGAAGAAATTGTGGCCGTCCCTGATGCCACCTCAGCTCTGTTTCTCTTCGCAGGGAATGATGTGACACTGAGGAAGCTCTGCGAGCTGCGGGCGGGCGAGAAGTGCTGTGTGGTAGGGACGCTCTTCAAGGCAATGCAGCTGCAACCCTCCATCCTGCAGGAGATCAGTGAGGAGGTAACAATGGGGACATATCCTCCTGTGGGCCCCCCTTTCTGCCTCCACACGGCTCTGGGGGCTGTGCCAACAGGAATTGGGCCCTCATCCGGCTTCCCACTGCTTCCCTCCTGCTTGCTGTGGCTTAGCAAGTGGGAACTGCCAGGGCTTTGAGCTGGGAAGCCAGTGTATAATCTTCCCTGTGCCTGCCTCATCCCTAGATGCTGTTGGTGCCATCGCTTTGTGCCAGACTGCGTCACGTATGCGCCTGCTTGTTGTTTTTCCTGCCCTCGGAGGGTTTGGATCCAGCGGGGTTGGCCAAACAAACCTTTCCCTCCTGGCGGTTGGGAGGATGAGGGGAGCATCCAGGGAAGCTCCACCGTGCAGTGCTGGGGGCCCTTCTGCTCCCAGCCGGCTCACGGGGAGCTTTGTTGGGAAGTTTGAATGCTGGTTGTCATGGCATGAGGTAAATGCCGTGCCTGCCGGGCAGGGTTCAAAGACGGCAGAGCACTCGCCGTGGCAGTGATTGCAAACACGTTTCCCGAGGCGAGCCAGCATGCCGTCTCCCACTGCCTGGCTGAGCCGCTTCCTCCTTGGCTGGGGAGCCACGCTCGTGTTTGCTTCGCTGGGGCGCTGCAGGGAAGCGTTAAGCGAAACCAGCTCGTCTGGGTGGTGTGCAGCTGGAGAGAGCTGCTGGGGCCTCCAAAGCGCCGCCTTCAAAGAGCCAGCCGGGGCGTTGGCCGTGCCGGCGGCTCGCGTGAGTCACACACCCGTGGTTTCCATGAGTGGCTGGGGTGGGGAAGGGTCCTCTGGGGCAGCATCACAACCTGCCCTGTCGCCCCCCAGCACAACCTGGTGCCTCAGCCACCCATGCCCAAGTACACCCACCCTTCCGATGAGCTGATCCTGGAGGATGAGCTGCAGCGGATCAAGCTGGAAGGAGCCATTGAGGTGCAGAGGCTGGTGACAGGTAGGGGATGATGACTTCTCAGTGGGAGCCACTTTGCAGGCCCTGGCTGGGAGCTGACCTCCCGCTCTCTGCCATAGGGACCATCTTTGCTGTGTACGGCTCTGAGCAGGATGACGGCAAGTTCCTGGTGGAGGATCACTGCTTTGCCAGCCTGCCCCGGCCGCTGCCCTGGAAAGGCCCCAGCTCGGACCGGTGAGTGGCCACAGTGACAGGAGCGGCACTGGCACCGTGTCCCCTGCTGCATTCGCCAGCACTGGGAATCTTAAGAGTAGAGAACAGTACAATGGAGTAGAATCAAATCGAATTGTTGAGGTTGGAAAAGAGCTCTCAGCTCATCCAGTCCAACCATCAGCCCAACCACACTGTGCCTGCAAAACCATGGCCCAAAGTGCCACATCCACACACTTTTTGAACCCCTCCAGGGCTGGAGACCACCCCCACCCTGGGCAGCCTGGACCAGGGCTTCACCACTCTGCCAGTAAAGACATTTTTCCCTAATATCCAATCTAAACCTCCTCTGGTGCAACTTGAGCCATTTCCTCTCGTCCCATCCCTTGTTACTTGGGAGCAGAGCCCAGCACCCACCTCACCACAACCTCCTTTCTGGGAGCTGCAGAGAGTGATGAGGTCACCCCTCAGCCACTCGCAGAAACCCTGATCTCCAGCCCCTTCCCCAGCTCTATTCCCTTCTCTGGATGCATCCCAGCCCCTCAAGGTCTTTCTTGGAGTCAGGAGCCCGGGATTTGTGGTGCCAAGTCCAGGGGGGCGATCTCTTCCCTGCCTGCGGGTAGGGAGCACGAGTGGTTCGTGAGCCTCTTCCGTAGGTTCGTCCTGCTGGTGTCGGGGCTGGGGCTGGGCAGTGGGAGCGGCGAGTCCCTGCTGAGCACGCAGCTGCTGGTGGATGTGGTGACGGGGCAGCTGGGCGCTGAGGGCGAGCAGAGCTGTGCCGCGCAGATCTCCCGCGTCATCCTGGCGGGGAACCTGCTCAGCCAGAACACGCAGAGCCGAGACACCATCAACAAGGTACAGTGGGGAAGGGGGCTTCAGCATCAGTGATGTTTGTTGGGTCCCAGGGAGTTCAGTGGAGGTGGGGAGGGACAGATCAGAGTGGCGATGGGGTTGTTCCATCACTGTCTCCCCACTGACTCAGGCCAAGTACTTGACCAAGAAGACCCAGGCAGCGAGCGTGGAGGCCGTAAAGATGCTGGATGAGATCCTGCTGCAGCTTTGCGTGAGTGCTTAGAGCGGGATACGGTTGGCCAGGGAATTGGGTCATTTCTCAAGGAAGGAGCCTGACTCCTGAGCCAGAAAAGCAACACTGCCAGCAGCCTAAGGGTGCAGAGTGGCAAACACCCCTTTCCCGGCCCCCAGCTTCCCTTTAAGCACAGCATATGGTGCTGTACAGGAACGCAGCGAGGAGGGAAAGCAGCACACAGCCCAGCTTCAGATCCCTCTCCCAGCATCTGGTCTCTGCAGTGATGCCAACGGGGCTTCTTGCGGGGAAGTGGCAGGAGCCAAATTGGGGAGCAAGGCAGAGCTGGGGCAGCAGGCTCCAGCCAGGGCTTTGCTCCAAACCCCTCAGTGATACCCGCTCTTCCCACAGACCTCTGTGCCCGTGGATGTGATGCCTGGTGAGTTTGACCCCACCAACTACACGCTGCCCCAGCAGCCACTGCATCACTGCATGCTGCCCCTCGCCAGCACCTACTCCACGCTCCACCTGGTCACCAATCCCTACCAGGCTGACGTTGATGGTGTCAGGTAAAGCTTGGGGTGCCACCGGCTCTGTGACAACCGCTGGTGGCCTGGGATTGCAGGGCAAGTCACAGCAAGTACAGGCAACCGAATTTCTCTTTCCATCCTCCAAAATGGTGTAGGTTTTTGGGGACCTCAGGGCAAAACATCAGCGATATCTTCAAATACAGCAGCATGGATGACTACCTGGAGATCCTGGAGTGGACGCTGCTGGCAGGACACATCAGCCCCACAGCCCCGGACACACTGGGTAAGGCGAGGGCTGGGTGGCCACTGAGGCTGGGGGATGTTTGCCCTCCGAAGGGGTGTGGGTGCAGGTTCCCCTTCTCATTTCCATCCCTTCCAGGCTGCTACCCGTTTTACAAATCGGATCCTTTCATCCTCACCGACTGCCCTCATGTCTACTTCTGCGGAAACGCTCCCCGCTTCCAGTCCAAGCTGCTCAAAGGTGAGTCCAGCAGCCGGCAGCTCCCGCTGACCCCTCGCTTAGGGCTGAGACCCCACGCCGAGGTGCCGACTAGGGCCTTGTCCACCTGATGCCCAGCTGTCTTTGCAGGGGAGGATGGGCAGCAGGTCCTGCTGGTGACGGTGCCCGCCTTCAGCACCACACAGACCGCCTGCCTCGTCAACCTGCACGACCTCAGCTGTCAGCCCATCAGCTTCTCTGGCTTCGGTGCCGAGGATGAGGATGGGGACATGGAGGTCGGGCACTGACTGTGCAGGCAAGGCATGGACTCACTAAATCCCTGCTCCCTCGGAGGGTCCTGGCGCTCGCCTCCTTTTTTTGTTGTCCTCATCTCCCAGCACGGAGCTGCTGGGGCACGGGGGAGAGGAGATGCTCATACCAATATAACTTGATTTATTTGTGTAACAAAAACCTGTGTGGAGATGACAGGGGCTGTCTGCCTCCATGCGGGCCCTGCCCTGGAGAGCAGGACCACCCCTGCCAACCCTGCTGTGCCGGGAGACGGGGATGGGGTGAGGACCTGGTCCTGCTTCACACCCTCCCTTGCCAGGCTGGCACTGCCCAGACCTTTCCTGCCTGGCTCCAGAGCCCAGCAGCCACCTGGCCTTCGGGGTGAGCGTTGGCATGATGTGCCCTGCAGGAAGCAGTGTGGCTGAGGAGCCAGAGCCCACCCAGTGTGGGCTGCTTGCGGCTCCAGGAAGACTTTGGAAGCGGATGCCAGAGCCTGTGGCAGGCAAAACCAAACCGGCTGCGAGCATCCAGCCTCGGCTCAAGGCAGAAGCGAAGGGACAAGCATTTTTTAGTCCCCAAAGTTCACGGTGTAGGTCTCGGCTGTGGTGAAGGGGTGTGCTGTCCCCGTCCCCAGCTCCCAGGCCTCCGTCTCTGTCACCAGCTCGGTCACCACTTCGGTTTCTGTCTCCATCTCCCAGGTGGCGGCTGTGGGTGGCTCTTGGCTCCAGGGTGCGTAGGTTGTGCTGCTGAAGGGGAAGGGCAGGGCCGTGGTGGGCAGTGGGGCCGTGGGGCCAGTGGCGACTGTGGTGGCATTGAGACGCCGCAGCCTCATCTGCTGCCGGAGACGCATGCGGTGCCGGAGGCGCATCCGCAGGCGCATGCGTTCACGGGGTGTCATGGGGCGGCCGGGCACGATGCGGCGGATGGGCCGGTTCCCGTTCATAGCCATGATCTCCCGGATGCGTTTCCAGTTGGAGCGTGAGAGGACAAAGTTGCATTGGGTGGCCCCGATGTCGTAGAAGACATTGCAGGTCTTAACGCTGGGGTTGTAGCCCTCGGCCCGAGCTGAGACGCGATACTCACCCGGGTTCAGGATGCGCCAGTAGTCCCCGCCACTGGCTGTGGACAGTGATGGGAGGCAGTGGGATGTGAATAGAGGCACCGCAGTCCTACCAGCGCCCTTCCCAGCACCCTAACCTACACCCTACCTGTCTTGATGTTGTGGTTGATGCCCCCCACAACGATGGTGGCGTTGGCAATGGGCTCTCCCTGCTGGTCTGTCACCACACCCTTGATGCCCCGATGGACCTACATGAGGGAAGGGGCCGAGAGAATCAGAGAATCACTAGGTTGGAAAGGACCCACCGGATCATCGAGTCCAACCATTCCCATCAATCACTAAACCACGTCCCTCAGCACCTCGTCCACCCGTCCCTTAAACCCCTCCAGGGAAGGGGACTCAACCCCCTCCCTGGGCAGCCTTGTCAGTGCCCAATGACCCTTTCCATGAAATATTTTTTCCTGATGTCCAGCCTAAACCTCACTCTCATCCTGTCCCCTGTCCCTTGGGAGAAGAGCCCAGCTCCTTCCTCTCCAAAACCTCCTTTCAGGGAGTTGCAGAGAGCAATGAGGTCTCCCTCAGCCTCCTCTTCTCCAGGCTAAACACCCCCAGCTCTCTCAGACGCTCCTCACAATCCTTGTTCTCCAGCTCCCTCCCCAGCTTCGTTGCTCTTCTCTGGACTCGCTCCAGAGCCTCAACATCCTTCTTGTGGTGAGGGGCCAGAGCTGACCCCAGGATTCAAGGAGCGGTCTCCCCAGTGCCGAGTCCAGAGGGAGAAGAACCTCCCTGGCCCTGCTGGCCACGCCGATTCTGATCCAAGCCAAGATGCCCTTGGCCTTCTTGGCCACCTGGGCCCCTGCTGGCTCCTGTTCAACCAACACCCCCAGGTCCTTCTCCTCCAGGCAGCTTTCCAGCCAGACTTCTGGTCTGTACCAAGGAGCTTGTGTGGGGCTGGCGGGGCAGCTCCCAGCGTCCTGCCTGGCACATGCTGGCACCTACCTGTTCCATGAAGGTCAGCAGCGACTCCTTGTTGTTCTCCCACTCCTGCTGGAGCTCGCTCTCGTGGGGGAACTTGTCGCAGCCCAGGTAGACCGAGAGCTCCAGGCAGTTGGTGTGCAGGTAGCTGAAGTCGTTCATGCCTGCAAGACAACCAAGCGCCAACCCAGTCGCTCGCTCCCATTTCTGGCTGGAGGGAGAGAGGGGTGGGCGGGCCGACACCGTACAGCGCGGCACCCACTTACTGCCAGCGCGGGGGTGCCACTTGGCCCCCTGCACGATGCCCATGGCGTTGGTCATGTCCTGCGTGTGGCAGCCCCCCCGGAAGGTCTCAGTCATGGTGAGGTGGGCCGAGGCGTAGGAGATGGCGAGCCAGCGGAAGATGGCGTGGTCAGGCGTCTCCTGCAGCTCGGGGCTGTCGTCCTCATAGTCGTCCGGTGGGCGAGGAGCAGCCGACGGCGTCTCGCTGACGGGCCGGGCCGTGTCAAAAGGGTAGGACACCAGCTTCTCCCCGCCCTGCAGGTTGGCTCCGAGCACGAAGGGGTTTTTGTCCATCCAGGCCATGATGGCCCTTGTCTCCACCGCCACCTGCCGAGGTGTGCGCAGTGGTGTGAGATGTCACCTCCCCGTCACCGCCCCGCCGCTGCGCCCTGTGCGTTGGCTCACCGTGGCATCCTCGGCTAAGTAGTGCTCCGGGATGGGTATGTGGTGGTTGGGGAACTTGTGGGGCACCAGCTTCCTCTCCTCGGCTGCCCACAGCGCTGACGCCAAGTCTGGGAAGTTCTCAAAGAGGTCGTAGCCCTCCTCTGTCCAGTGGCCCAGCGCCCAGTTGCCCAGCTCGGATCCCTGTGGGCAGCAGTGAGCAGAGAGGCTGCCTCCCCTGTGCCGCCATTCTGTCCTCTGCCCACTATCCCACCCCACTGTCCTGCTGTCCCGTCCACTGTCCCACCATTCCATCCCATGGCCTACTGTCCTGTTCCACTCTCCCATCCCATCCTCCTGCCCCACCATCCCATCCCACCACCTCGCCATCCTATCCCACCCTATCCCATCTCACCACCACCCCATCCCAACATCCCATCCCACCATCTCATCCCCTGCTCCACGCTCCCATCCCATCCTGTCCTATCTCACCCCACCATCCCATCCCACCACCTCACCATCCTATCCCCAACTCTATCATCCCACCATCCCGTCCTCCTGCCCCACCATGCCACCCCTTGCTCTGCCATCCCATCCCACCCCATCCCATCCCAACATCCAATCCTCTGCTCCACCATCTTCAAGCTCCACCAGGGGAGGTTCAGGCTGAACGTTAGGAAAAAAAATTCACAAAAAGGGTCATTGGTCCCTGTCCGAGGCTGCCCGGGGAGAGGGTTGAGTCACCTTCCCTGGAGGGGTTTAAGGCACGGGTGGACGAGGTGCTGAGGGACATGGGTTAGTGATTGATGGGAATGGTTGGACTCAATAATCCGATGGGTCTTTTCCAACCTGGTGATTCTATGATCCCATCCCACCATCTCATCTCCTGCTCCATGCTCCCAACCTGTCCTATCCCACCCCACCATCCCAACCCCAGCTCTACCATCCCATCCTCTCATCCCCTGCTCCATGCTCCCATCCCATCCGTTACTCTGCCATTGCATCCCACCACCTCACCATCCTATCCCATCCTATCCCCAGCTCTACCAACCCATCTTGCCACCATCCCATCCCATCCCATCCCATCCCATCCCATCCCATCCCATCCCATCCCATCCCACCATCCCATCCCCTGCTCTGCCATCACATCCCGCCACCTCACCATGCTTTCCCCAGCTCTACCATCCCATCCTGTCCTATCCCACCACCTCATCCCCCGCTCCACGCTCCCATCCCATCCTGTCCTATCCCACCACCCCATCCCCTGCCCCCCCCACACCCTTACCGCCTCGCGGGCCAGCTCGTAGCCGTCAGGGTTGAGGGAAGGCACGAGGTGGATGCGGGTGTCCGTCACCAGGCTCCGCACGCGGGGGTTCCCGTCCTGGTACTCCTTGCACAGGAACTGCATCAGCAGGAGCAGCAGCTCCCGGCCCAGCACCTCGTTGCCGTGCAGCCCCGCCGTGTACCGGAACTCGGGCTCGCCTGCGGGCAGTGATGCAGGCAGGGTCAGTGCTCCCGGCACTCCTGCCCGCGCCGGTGGATCCAACTGCCCCTTCCTCACCGGTCTCGTGCTCGCCCGGGTTGTCCGAGATCTCCATGGCGTAGATCTTCAGCCCCCGTGAGCTCTTGCCGATGTTGTAGATGCGCGTGATGGTGGGACACTCCTCGTTCACCACCTTCATCAGCTGCAGGCGCAGAGAGGAGGATGACGAAAGGCTGAGCCCACTCCCCGTGGAGGATCTCACCCCTCATGGATGATCCAACCCCATGGAGGATCCTGTTCCACCACCACGCAAATCCTCACCTGCCTCATGTCCTTGTAGGAGTGGTGGCGGAAGTCCAGGTTGTCAGTGGAGGTCACCTCGTTCTGCTGGGTGTAGTAGCTGCTGATGGCTGCAGAGGGGACAGGGACACGGCGGTGGGGGTCCGAGGAGCTGCCACCCCCGACTCAAACGTCCCAGTTGGTGCTTTGGGGTGGCTCTTACTGGAGAGGGGGCAGCCCAGCACCTCGAGGCGCATGCAGAGGCTGCCGTTCCACGTCTGGGGATAAACGCGGATGTAACGGGCCACCATCGGTTCAGGGAACTCCGTCAGCACCGGTGTGTCCTTGTCCACGTTGCCGTAAAACATCTACCAACGGGGGCAAGATGTAGGTTGAGGGGGTGTGGGGTCCCCACTGTCCCTGTCCCCAACCTAACCAGCCTGGTTTGGGGTCTCGTACCATTTCCTCGTAGCCATTGCTGTACATCACCCAGTTCTGGCTGTCATTGCTGAAGCCCACGTAGAAGCTGGTGACAAAGTCCTCGCTGCGGGAGGAAGGGGAAAGGTGGGGAGAATCGTGGAACCATGGAATGGGTTGGGTGAGAATGGACCTCCAAGCCCAGCCAGTCCCACCCCTGCCATGGGCAGGGACACCTCCCACCAGATCAGGTTGCTCCAAGCCCCATCCAACCTGGCCTTGGAGGGTCCCCAAGCTGCTCCCCCACCCCGTGTCCCCTCGTGCTTGTCCCCGTACTGGATCTGGGAGTCCCGGCCCTGGGTGATGACACCGGTGAACTTGGTGGTCCGGCGCGTGTCCACCTCGATCCAATGCGCCCGGCTGTCGTCCTCGGCACACCAAGCCCCGTCAAAGAAATCGTCCTCGTTGGTGCCCGCCTGGGGTGGGGGACAGTGAGGGGGGCGTGGGTCTGGTGGCACGAGAGGGACGGGGACGTGGCTGGAGTTCCCACCAGCGTGGTGGGATGGGCAACCCTCACCTGCATGTTGAGGCGCCCACGCTGGGCGCCCAGCCCGTGGCGCAGCATGGAGGAGGCCAGGATCTGGTCATCCTCGATGCGGTGGGACTCCAGGCCAATGGGGGGACATCCTGGAGAGGGGGGGAGATGATGGGCACCCCCCCACCCCCACCCAGCAGGGACCTCTCTGTCCCCCTAGGAGTGGGGAAACTCACTTGTTTTCTCCTCTGGAGGGGGCAATTCATCCTCGTCCGGATCCCACTTCTTCCCCCCTGTTTTTTTGGGTTTCCCTGGAAAAAGGGGCACGGTTAGGGGTTGGGGGGCAGAGGTTGGGGGGCAGAGCCAGAGGGTTGCGGGGGGCGCCCACCTTTGTGGTCCCGGGTCTTCTCCTCGGCCCAAGGGTCCTCCTCTTCCTCCTTGCTGCTGCCACCTTTCTTGGGCTTCACTGAGGTGGGAGAGCAGCCACTGGGGTGGTGGCACCTGCCTCACGGGTGTCCCACCGGCCCCAGGGATGTCCTCCACACCCCAGGGATGTCCCCCACACCCCATGGATGTCCCACACGCCCCATGGAAGCCCCACCGGCCCCAGAGATGCCCCACATGCCCCATGGATGCCCCACACACCCGCCCCCGCCTCTCACAGGGTTTGAGTTTCTCCTCATCCGTCTCCATCTCGTCCCCTTTGTCCGGGTGCTTCCTGGGCTTCGGAGGGGGGGGCAGCCCGTACTCCACTGTGGGGGGAACAGGGGGGCTGGGACCCCTTCAGGGCCGGAGGGGTGGGAGGACCTGGGACCCCCCCTTAGGGCTGGGGGAGCAGGGGGGATCTGGGACCCCTTTGAGGGGGGCAATGGGGGGCGGGGACACCCCCCTTGTCACTCACGGTCATCGTAGTTGGGGTGCTGGAAGGGCTCCTCGTAGTCCCCTTCGGTCACCAGGACGGTTGGGGGCGCAGGCTGGGGGGGGGGCACCTCCGGTGGCGCTGAGGGTGGAGAGAGGGGCCGTGCTGGGGATTGGGGGACCCCCCCACTTGGGGGGGGGGGGGCATGTGGGGTTCCCCACGCCCCCATGGATCCCCACGCCTCTCCCATGCCCCCAGGGGTCCCCTGTGCCCCTAGGGTGTCCCCTATGTCCCTAAGGGGTCCCCCATGGGGTCAGTGTTCCCCTATGGAGTCCCCATGCCCCTATGGGACCCCCTATATCCCCAGGGGGTTCCATGGGGTCCCCTATGTCCCCAAGGGGTCCCCATGCCCCTATGGGGTCCTCTATAGGGTCAGTGTGGCCCGGTGGGGTCCCTGTGTCCCCATGGGGTCAGTGTGCCCCTATGGGGTACCATATGTCCCCAAGGAGTCCCATGTGGTCCCCTATGTCTCTATGGGGTCCCCTATGTCCCCAAAGGGTCCCCATACCCCTATGGGGTCCTCTATAGGGTCAGTGTGGCCCGATGGATTCCCCGTGCCCCTATGGGGTCCACTATGTCCCCAAGGGGTCCCATGTGGTCCCCTATGTCTCTATGGAGTCCCCTTTGTCCCCAAGGGGTCCCCATACCCCTATGGGGTCCCCTATAGGGTCAGTGTGCCCCCATGGTGTCCCCGTGCCCCAGTGGGTTCCCCGGGTCCCCCCAGGACCCCTCAAATTCCCCATGGGATCCCTGTTGCCCCCCCAAAAGCTCCCCTATGCCCACCCTGGCTCCAGGCTGCCCCAAACCGATGCTCCCCCGGGTCCCCAAGGTTGGGACTTGTCCCCTCACGCCACCCCGAGTGGTGCCACCCCCCTCATTGTCCCTCTGTCCCCCCACTTACGCGGCTCCTCGGGCTGGGGCCAAACCCTGTTGGGTTTCTTCCTGCTCGGGGGTTTGCGGGGTTTCTGCTGCCGTCGGATGTACTCGACTGGGGACAGAGAGGGTGACGGTGGCTTTGGGAGGAGTAGGGGGGGACATACCCTCCGTTGTCCCCCACCCATGTCCCCAAACCGTACAGTCCTCGTAGTCCTCCCGCTCCAGCTGCTCGTTGTAGTCCAGCGTGGGTGGCTCTGGCTCCTCTGGGACCTCTGCGGGGAGGGGACACGTGGGGAAGGGGAGCCAAGGGCAGGGAGGTGGCACTTGGGAATCGAGGTGGGACACCAGGGAGGTGGCACTGAGGGACAGGGAGGTGACCCCAGGGAGTAGGTGGGTGGCACTTGGGAACAGGGAGGTGACACTGGGGTGCAGGGAGGTGGCATTTGGGGCACAGGGAGATGGAACTGGGGTGCAGGGAGGTGGCACTTGGGAATAGAGGTGTGACACCAGGGAGGGGGCAGTGAGGGACAGGGAGGTGGAACTGGGGTACAGGAAGGTGGAACTGGGGAGCAGGGAGGTGACCCCAGGGAGTAGATGGGTGGCACTTGGGAATAGGGAGGTGACTCTGGGCAGCAGGGGGTGGCACTGGGGAGCAGGGAGGTGTCCCCAGGGTGCAGGAAGATGACACTTTGGAAGAGGGAGGTGACTCTGGGGTGCAGGGAGGTGACACTTTGGAAGAGGGAGGTGACACTGGGGTGCAGGGAGGTGGCACTGAGGTGCAGAGGGGCGACCCCAGGGAGCAGGGAGTGGCACTTGGGAATAGAGATGTGACCCCCAGGGCGCAGGGAGGTGGGACTAGGGAGTGGGGAGGTGGCACCCGGGATACAGGGAGGTGGCGCTTGGGAATAGGGAGCTGGCCCTGGGGAGCAGGGAGGTCGCCTTGGGACACAGGGAGGTGGCCCAGGGCCAGGACGCTCACCAGGCTGGGGCTCGGGGTGCCAGTCCTCCCAGGGCTCGCTCGGCTCCTCCAGGTCCCCTGGGGACAGGGACACAGAGCGAGGGGTTGGCGGTGCCCCCCGACACCCCTCCAGCATCCCCACACTGAGAGAAAATCCCAGGAAGGGAGGTTGGGCAGGGAGGTGACCCCCAAAACCCCAGTGGGAGGGAGATGGGGCAGGGGGGGTGACCCCTCTGGGGACCCCGTGGGGGACAAAGTCCATCCAGGGAGCAGGGTGACACCCTGGTGCGTCAACCGCCCCCCCAGCCCAGCTGGTAGCGAGACGGGGCCCCCAAAACTCACCTCGCCCACCTCCATCCTCCTCCTCCTCCTCGTAGGGCGAAGGCCGCTCGGGGAAGCGGGGTGTCCCCACGTCCTCCTCACCCCACGGTGACAGCGGGACGGTGGGGGGGTTCTCTGGGGGGGTGGTCGGTGGCTCCGGTGGCTTCTTGCTGGAGGGTTTCTTCTCCTTGGGGGGCTTCTCCTTGGGCTTTTTGGAGCCTTTTGGGGGCTTCTCGGAGCCTTTGGGGGGCTTCTCGGAGCCTTTTGGGGGCTTCTCCTTGGGGGGCTTGTCCTTGCCCCGGTCCTTCTTGGCTCCCTGCGCTCTCTCCTTGGGCTTCTTGGTGGGTTTGGGAGCTTTCTCCTTCTTCTTCTTCCCTTTCTTGCCTTTTTGAGGCTCCTTCACCCGCTCCGGGGACCCTGCGGGTGGTGGAGGGTGAGTGGGGGGAGGATGGGGGGGGTCGGGGTCCGCTGGGGACCGGGGAGCCTCGCTTACCGGGGCCGGGGGTGATGCCGGGGTCGGGGTCGGGGTCGGTGCCGGTGGGGGTGATGCCGGGGTCGGGGCCGGGGTCTCCGCCGAGGAAGCCCCGCAGGAAAGCTTCGATCTCGGCGTCCGAGAGCGCGGGGGGCGCGGCCGGAGCCCCGGGGGGCGGCAGCGGCAGCAGCAGCGGCAGCAGCAGCGGCAGCAGCAGCGGCGGCCGCATCGCCGGGAGCGGGACCCGCGGGGAGCGGGGAGGGAGGACGGACGGACGGACACGAGGGGAGAGGGACACGCGGCGGAGGGATGGGGGGGGGGGAAGGGGGAAAGGGGAGGGGAGGGGGGCGGGATTGGAGCAGGGGACCGGGAATGGGAATGGGGATGAAGCACACCGGGAATGGGAATGGGAATGGGAATGGACCCGGTACCGGGAATGGGAATGGAACCAGCAGTGGGAATAGTGTCAGTACCGGGAATGGAACCGGGAACGGGAATGGGAATGGAACTGGGAATAGAACCAGCACCGGGAATGGGAATGGGAAAGGGAATGGGACTGGACCAGTACCGGGAATGGAACCAGCAGTGGGAATAGTGTCAGTACAGAGAACGGGAATGGAACCGGGAATGGGAATGGGAATCAAACTGGGAACGGAACCAGCATCGGGAACAGGAATGGGAAAGGGAATGGGACTGGACCAGTACCGGGAATGGGAAATGGAATGGGAATGGGACCAGTACCGGGAATGGGATTTGAACCAGAGGTGGGAATAGTGTCAGTACAGGGAATGGAACCGGGAACGGGAATGGGAATGGAACCGGGAACGGAACCAGCACCAGGAACGGGAATGGGAAAGGGACTGGGACTGGACCCGGGATTGGAACCGGTACTGGGAATGGAACCGGGAATGAGAATGGGACTGGAACTGGGAACGGGAACGGTAAAGGAACCAGGAACAGGAACGGGAATAGAACCGAGAATGGGAATGGAACCGGGAACGGAACCAGCACTGGGAATGGGAATGGGAAAGGGAATGGGGCTGGACCAGTACCAGGAATGGGAATGGAACCAGCAGTTGGAACAGTATCAGTACAGGGAACGGGAATGAAACCGGGAACAGGAATGGGAAGGGGAATGGGACTGGACCCGGTACTGGGAATGGGAATGGAACCAGCATTGGGAATAGTATCAGTACAGGGAATGGGAATGGAACCGGGAATGGGAATGGGAATGGAACCGGGAACGGGAATTGTATCAGTACTTGGAATGGGAATGGGACTGGACCGGGGATTGGAACCGGTACTGGGAATGGAACCGGGAACGAGAATGGGACTGGAACTGGGAACGGGAATGGTGAAGGAACCAGGAACAGCAACAGGAATGGAACCGAGAATGGGAATGGGACTGGAGCCGGGATTGGAACTGGTACCGGCACTGGGAATGGAATCGGGGCTGGGAATGGGAATGGAACTGGGAACAGGAATGGAACCAGTACTGGGAATGAGAATGGGACTGGACCCAGGATTGGAACCAGCAATGGGAATGGAACTGGGAATGGAAATGGAACCAGTACTGGGAATGAGAATGGGACTGGTACCAGGAATGGAACCAGCAGTGGAAATGGTACCAGCACTGGGAGCGGGAATGGAACTGGAACTGGTACTGGGAATGGGACTGGGACCAGCAGTGCGAATGGTATCAGTACCAGGAACAGGGATGGGACTGGCAATGGGAATGGAACTGGATTGGAAGTGGTACCAGCACTGGGAATGGAACCAGGAACTGGAATGGAACTGGACCTGGTACCGGGAAGAGGAATGGGACCAGCAATGGGAACAGTAGCAGTACCGGGAATGGGAATGGGACTGGTACCGGGAATGGAACCAGTACCGGCACTGGGAATGGAACCAGGAATGGGAATGGAACTGGAACTGGGACCAGGAACGGGAATGGGACCAGTACTGGGAATGAGAATGGGACTGGTACCAGGATTGGAACCGACAGTGGGAATGGAACTGGTACCGGCACTGGGAATAGAACCAGGAATGGGAATGGAACCAGCACCAGGAACGGGAATGGGAATGGAACTGGCAATGAAACCACAGGATTGGAACCGGTACTGGCACTGGGAATGGAACTGGGAATGGGAATGGAATTGGACTCGGTACCAGGAAAGGGAATGGAACCAGCAGTGGGAATAGTACCAGTACTGGGAATGAGAATGGGACTGGGACTGGTAAGGGAACCGGCAATGGGAATGGCACTGGTACCGGGATTGGAACCGGTATCGGTACTGGGGATGGAACCAGGAACAGGAATGGACCCGGTACCAGGAATGGGAATGGAACCAGTACTGGGAATGAAACTGGCAATGGGAATGGGACTGGTACCAACACTGGCAATGGAACTGGGAACAGGAATGGAGCCAGCGCCGGGAATGAGAATGGGACTGGCGCTGGCAATGGAACTGGTACCAGCACTGGGAATGGAAATGGGATCGGGAATGGAACTGGGACCGGCACTGGGAATGGAACCAGGAATGGGAATGGACTTGGTACCGGCACTGGGAGTGGAACCAGCAGTGGGAATGGTATCAGTACCGGGAACGGGAATGGGACCAGTACCGGGATTGAGAATGGGACTGGTACTGGGATTGGAACCGGCAATGGGAATGGAACCAGAACCAGCCACAGCAGTGGCAATGGGACCAGTACCGGCACCGGCAATGGGAATGGGCAGAACCGGGGCCGCACAGGAACCAGGATGCACCGGTGTGGAACGACACCGGCACCGGCTCAGCTCCACACGGGAACCCACTGGGATCCCCGCCCGGAGCTGGAGCGCAGGGGTGCGCAGAGCTCACACCCTGCAGCCCGGGACAGACACATGGACACACGTGTGCGGACACACGCACCGCCCTGGCTCCGCAGCCGTGCACGCAGACACCGTCACCATGCGCGGCACACGGGACACACGCGTGGGACACACACACGGGACGCAGACATGGGACACAGACATGGGACACATCTCACAGGACACACGGACACGCACACGCGCCCGGCACACTCTCGCACACGGGTCAGGCCCCCCAGGCTCCCCGGGCCCCCCCGGCACCAGGGCTGAGGCCGCACGCGCTCGTCTCACATGTGGCGTGAGTCACGACCCAGCAATGCTGGGGGGGGGGGGCCCAGCCCAGTGCCTCCCAGTTAGGCTCGGAAGCAGGTCTCCCCTCCAGTGCTGCTCCCAGTACAGCCTTCTCCCCCAGTTACAGCTCCCCCAGTACAGCCTCCCCCCTCCCAGTTCCCCCTACTCAGTACAGCCCCCTGCTTCCCACTACAGCCACCAGTACAGCCTCCAGTACAGCCTCCCCCCTCCCAGTTCCTCCTACCCAGTACAGCTCTCCCTTCCCAGTACAGCCTCCAGTACAGCTCCCAGTACAATCCCTTCCCCCAGTGTTGCCCCCACTACAGCCTCCCCTTTCCCAGTCACAGCTCCCAGTACAGCACCTCCCAGTACAGCCTCCCTCCTCCCAGTACAGCCCCCCCTTCCCACTCTAGCCTCCCAGTACAGCTCTCCCTTCCCAGTACAGCTCCCAGTACAGCCCCCCCACCTTTCCCAGTCACAGCTCCTCACAGTGTCTCCCAGTACAGCCTCCCCCCTCCCAGTGCCCCCACCAGTACAGGGGGGGGTCTCAGCACTAGAGGGGGAGGGTTGGGGAGGAGGAGAAATCCCAGCATTGGGGGGGGGGTCCTACGAGGGTGAGGGGGGGTCCCAGCGAGGTGGGGGGGTCCCAGCAGTGGGGGGGGGGGTCCTAGGGGTGGTGGATCCCAGTGGAGTGAGGGAGGGTCCCAGCAAGGTGGGGGCATCCTAGGAGTAGGGAGGGTCCTATGGGTGTGTATGGGGGGGGGTGGTCCCAGCAGTTGGGGGGTGTCCTGGGGGTGGGTGGATGGGGGTCCCAGCAAGGTGGGGGGGGTGTCCCAGATCTGGGGGTCCCCCAGTGGGTTAGGGGGGGTCCTAGCAGGATGGGGGGTGTCGTAGGGATGGGTATGGTGGGGGTTCCAGCAGTTGGGGGGGTCCCAGTGGGTGGGGGGGTCCCAGAGCTGGGGGTCCCAGTGGGTTGGGGGGGGTCCTAGCAGGGGGGGGTCCCAGTGGGGCGTTCCCAGCACTGGGTGCCCCCCTCCTCTCTCCCCCCAGCTGTCAGGGCCCCCCCAGCACCCACGTTCTCCCCCCCCACTTCGTCCCCACCCTTTTCCTGCGCCTGAGTCACCGCTGCCTTCCGGGTGCCCTGCGGCTGTCGGGGCGTCCGTCTGTCCTGCTGGGGTATGTCCGTCTGTCCTGTCGGGGTGTCTGTCCAGCTGTCTGTGGGGTTGTTTATCCATTGGGGGGGGCGGGGGGAAGGGAGGTGGGCAATTGGGTGTCTGTCCTCCCCACTGTCTGTCTGTCCATTGAGGTGTCCGTCTGTTCTTGGAGGTGTCTGTCCATGGAGGTGTCTGTCTGTCCTCCCTGCTGTCTGTTGGGGTATCCATCTGTCCATCACAGGGCTGGTGCCTCTTAGAGTGTCCATCTGTCTGTCCTGAGGGGGCTTCCAACCCACTGGGCTGTCTGTCTGTCTGCTGGGATGTCCATCTGTCCCATCAGGTGTCCACTTCTCCATGGGGTGTCCATCTGTCCGTAGGGGTGTCTGTCTGCCCTGCTGAGTCTCCAGCTGGACATCGGGGAACCTCTGGCTGTTGGGTTGTCTGTCTGTCCCCAGAGGCGTCCACCTGCCCGCAGGGGCGTCCATCTGTCTGTAGAGGTGTCTATCTGTCCATCAGGGTGTCCACTTGTCCTTCTGGGTGTTTGTTAGGGCTTCTGTCCATCCTTTGGTGTGTCTATCTGTCCTTTGGGGTGTCCACTTGTCCTTCTGAGCTTCTGTTTGGGTGTCTGTCCATCCTCTGGGTGTCCATCTGGCAATCAGGGCGTCTACCTGTTCTTCTGGATGTCCATCTGTCCATCAAGGTGTCTGCCTATCCTTCTGGGTGCCTGTTGGAATCTGCCCATACTTCTGGGTGTCCCTATGTCCATCAGGCTGCCTGTCCCTCTTTCTGGGTGGACGTCAGCTTGTCTGTGTGTCCTTCTGGGTGTCTATCTGTCCTTCTGGGCATCTATTGGGGCATCTGTCCATCCTTCTGGGTGTCTGTCCACCCTTTCTGGTGTCCATCTCCCTGTTGGGGTGCCCTTTGCCCTCCAGGCTCCCCATTAAAGGCTGTGGATGGATCTTCCTGGACTTCAGTCAAGCCTTTGTCACGGTTTCTCCCAACATTCTGCTTGGGAAACTGTCACCTCTGGCCTGGCCAGGCGCACACTCTCCGGGGTGGAAAACTGGTTGGCTGGAGGGCCCAGAGAGTGGTGGGAAATGGAGTTACCCCAGCTGGAGGCCAGTGACAAGTGGTGTCCCCAGGGCTCAGTGCTGGGTCCAGCCCTGTTCAATGTCTTTATCAATGACCTGGATGAAGGCAGCGAGGGCACCCTGAGCAAGTTTGCAGATGACACTAAGCTGGGTGGAAGCTGGATCTGCTGGAGGGTCAGGAGGCTCCAAAGGGATCTGAACAGGCTGGATCCATGGGCTGAGACCAATGGGATGAGGTTTAACGAGGCCAAATGCCGGGTCCTGCCCTTGGGGCACAACAACCCTGAGCAGCTCCAGACTAGGAGAAGTCTGGCTGGAAACTGCCTGGAGGAGAAGGACCTGGGGGTGTTGGTTGAACACGAGCCAGCAGGGGCCCAGGGGGCCAAGAAGGCCAAGGGCATCTTGGCTTGGATCAGACCTGGCGTGGCCAGCAGGGCCAGGGAGGTTCTTCTCCCTCTGGACTCGGCCCTGGGGAGACCGCTCCTCGAATCCTGGGGTCAGTCCTGGCCCCTCACCATAAGAGGATGTTGAGGCTCTGGAGCGAGTCCAGAGAAGAGCAACGAAGCTGGGGAGGGGGCTGGAGAACAAGAGGAGCGTCTGAGAGAGCTGGGGGTGTTTAGCCTGGAGAAGAGGAGGCTGAGGGGAGACCTCATTGCTCTCTGCAACTCCCTGAAAGGAGGTTGTGGAGAGGAGGGAGCTGGGCTCTTCTCCCAAGGGACAGGGGACAGGACGAGAGGGAATGGCCTCAAGCTCCACCATGGGAGGTTCAGGCTGGACATCAGGAAAAAGTTTTTCAGGGAAAGGGTCACTGTGCACTGGCAGAGGCTGCCCAGGGAGGGGGTTGAGTCGCCTTCCCTGGAGGGGTTTAAGGGACGGGTGGACGAGGTGCTGAGGGACATGGGTTAGTGATTGATGGGAACGGTTGGACTCGATGATCCAGTGGGTCCTTTCCAACCTAGTGATTCTATGATTCTGTGATTCTGTGATCTCTCGTGCTCTCCATCTCATGGTGTCCCTCCATCCGTAGGTCCATCCACCCACCCATCACCACCTCCCTGACATCATGTACACTGCGCTCCCCAAAAGGTACCACCCCGCTCCCCACCTCCCCATCCCCTCGACCCCTCCAGCTCTCACCACCCTTGCTCTGCAGTGGTTCCCCCTTTGGCCCCTCCGCCACCCTCCCGGGGCTGCACATCTGGCGGGTGGAGAAGCTTCAGCCGGTGGAGGTCCCGAAGGCATCGTGGGGCACCTTCTTCTCAGGGGACGCTTACTTGGTGCTGCACAATGGAACAGATGAGTGTGCCCACCTCCACCTCTGGCTGGGTGAGCCATGGCGGGGGGTGGTGGTGGGACCATTGATGGTGGTGGTGGAGACACTGGTGGTGGTGGTGGGATCATTAGTGGTGGTGGTGGGACCATTGGTGGTGGTGGGGACAACATTGGTGGTGGTGGTGGGGACATTGGTGGTGGTGGGATCATGGTGGTGGTGGGACCATTAGTAGTGGTGGTGGGGACATTGGTGGTGGTGGTGGGATCATCGGTGATGGTGGTGGGGACATTGGTGGTGGTGGGATCATCGGTGGTGGTGGGATCATGGTGGTGGTGGTGGTGGGACCATTAGTGGTGGTGGTGGGGACATTGGTGGTGGTGGTGGGACCATTGGTGGTGGTGGGGACATTGGTGGTGGTGGTGGGACCATTGGTGGTGGTGGGATCATCGGTGGTGGTGGGGACATTGGTGGTGGTGGTGGGACCATTGGTGGTGGTGGGATCATCGGTGGTGGTGGGGACATTGGTGGTGGTGGTGGGACCATTGGTGGTGGTGGTGGGGACATTGGTGGTGGTGGGATCATCGGTGGTGGTGGTGGTATCATCGGTGGTGGTGGTGGTGGGACCATTAGTGGTGGTGGGATCATGGTGGTGGTGGTGGTGGGACCATTAGTGGTGGTGGTGGGACCACTGATGGTGGTGGAACCATGGTGCTCAGCGCTGGCTCTGCCCCAGGCCGGGATTCCTCGCGGGATGAGCAGGGCGCCTGCGCTCTCCTCTCCACTCAGCTCAACATCCTGCTGGGCGAGCGCCCCGTCACGCACCGCGAGGTGCAGGGCAACGAGTCTGATGTCTTCATGGAGTACTTCCCTCATGGCATCACCTACCAGGTAGGGGTGGTGGGCAGCCCTGACGGGTGCTCCTGGTGCTCAGCGTCCCTACTGGGATCTCAGCATCCCCACCACGCTGTTTATTCCCCCCTGGGCACGTGGGATCCCCTCTGGGTGTTGGTGACCCCCACTGGATGCCCAGCACCCCTATTGGGTGTTGGTGACCCCCACTGGATGCTCATCACCCCTGTTGGGTGTTGGTGACCCCCACTGGGTGCTCAGCGCCCCTGTTGGGTGTTGGTGACCCCCACTGGATGCCTAGCACCCCTATTGGGTGTTGGTGACCCCCACTGGATGCTCAGCACCCTGTTGGGTGTTGGTGACCCTCACTGGATGCTCAGCACCCTGTTGGGTGTTGGTGACCCTCACTGGATGCTCAGCACCCCTGTTGGGTGTTGGTGACCCCCACTGGATGCTCAGCACCCCTGTTGGGTGTTGGTGACCCCCACTGGATGCTCAGCACCCCTCTTGGGTGTTGGTGACCCCCACTGGGTGCTCAGCACCCCTGTTGGGTATTGGTGACCCCCACTGGGCGCTCAGCGCCCCTGTTGGGTGTTGGTGACCCCCACTGGATGCTCAGCACCCCCGTGCCGGCAGGATGGTGGCGTGGACTCGGCCTTCAAGCCCTCCCGCGCCGGCGCCGGCCCCGTGCGCAAACTTTACCAGGTGAAGGGCAAGAAGAACATCCGGGCGAGCGAGCGGGACCTGAGCTGGGGCAGCTTCAACACCGGCGACTGCTTCATCCTCGACCTGGGCGAGGTGGGTGGGGGCCGTTGGGTGGCTCTGTCCCTCCTGTCCCTCTCCTGGCCCCAGTGCATGTTCTTCTGGGTGTCCATCTGACCTCTGGGGCGTCTCTCTGGTCACTGAGGCACGTGCTCATCCATAGGGTTGGCTCTCTGTCCTTCTGGGTGTCCATCTGTCCTCTGGGGTGCTCCTCTGGACATTGGGGCATCTGCTCATCCATAGTGGTGGCTCTTTGTTCTTCTGGCTGTCCATCCCTTGGAGTGTCCCTCTGCCTGGGGAAGCATCCATCCATCCCCAGGGGTGGCTGCCTGGTTTTCTGGATCTGTCTGCTGGGATGTCCATCTGTCCTTCTGAGTATCGGTCCAGTGGGCTGTCCGTCTTTCCTTCCAGGTGGCCTTCTGTCCATTGGGACATCTATCTGTCCTTGGATGCCTGTCTCTTGAGATACCCACCAACCAGTCAGGTCATCCCCCTGTCCATAGATGTGTTTGACTTCTGTCCATCTGGGTGTCCAGCCGTCCATTGGGGCACCCGTTTGTCCGTCTGGGTGTCCATCTATTAGAGAGTCCATCCCTTGGGGTGCTCGTTTCCCTGCTGGGGCATCTCCCCAGTCACTTCAACCCCAATGACTGCTTCATCCTCAGCCTGGGCGAGGTGACTTGGGGGCCACCATGGGATGGCTCCATCACTGCTGTCCCTCTCCCTGTCCCCAGACCCTCTTCGTCTGGTGCGGGGCCAGGTGCAACATGCTGGAGCGCAGCCGGGCGCAGGAGCTGGCCGCAGCCATCCGGGACAGCGAGCGGGGTGGCAAGGCTCGCCTGGAGATCGTGGTGGATGGCGAGGAACCACCTGAGATGCTCCAGGTGCACCAGGACCCCCATGTTCCTGCTGGGGGGAGAGGGGACCTGGGTGTCCCTGTGGTGTGGCTCTGTGACCGCCCATGTCTTTTCATCCGGCAGGTTCTAGGCCCCAAGCCCCCCTTGCAGGAGGGCAGCCCCGAGGAGGACATCGTGGCCGATCAGAGGAATGCAGGGGCAGCCATCCTCTACAAGGCAAGGTCACCACAGGACACCACGGTGGCCCTGGGAGATCATAGAATAGAATCACAGAATCACTAGGTTAGAAAAGACCCACCGGATCATCGAGTCCAACCATTCCCATCAATCACTAACCCATGTCCCTCAGCACCTCGTCCACCCGTCCCTTAAACCCCTCCAGGGAAGGGGACTCAACCCCCTCCCTGGGCAGCCTCTGCCACTGCCCAATGACCCTTTCCATGAAAAATTTTTTCCTGATGTCCAGCCTGACCCTCCCCTGGTGGAGCTTGAGGCCATTCCCTCTCGTCCTGTCCCCTGTCCCTTGGGAGAAGAGCCCAGCTCCCTCCTCTCCACAACCTCCTCTCAGGGAGTTGCAGAGAGCAATGAGGTCTCCCCTCAGCCTCCTCTTCTCCAGGCTAAACACCCCCAGCTCTCTCAGACGCTCCTCGCAATCCTTGTTCTCCAGCCCCTTCCCCAGCTTCGTTGCTCTTCTCTGGACTCGCTCCGGAGCCTCAACATCCTTCTTGTGGTGAGGGGCCAGAACTGACCCCAGGGTTCGAGGAGCGGTCTCCCCAGGGCCGAGTCCAGAGGGAGAAGAACCTCCCTGGCCCTGCTGGCCACGCCGTGTCTGATCCAAGCCAAGATGCCCTTGGCCTTCTTGGCCCCCTGGGCCCCTGCTGGCTCGTGTTCAACCAACACCCCCAGGTCCTTCTCCTCCAGGCAGTTTCGAGCCAGACTTCTCCTAGGCTGGAGCTGCTCAGGGTTGTTGTGCCCCAAGGGCAGGACCCGCCATTTGGCCTTGTTAACCCTCATCCCATTGGTCTCAGCCCATGGATCCAGCCTGTTCAGATCCCTTTGGAGCCTCCCAACCCTCCAGCAGATCCAGCTTCCACCCAGCTCAGTGTTCTCCAGGTCATGGATAAAGACCCGGGGCTGGGCATGGCCAGGGGACACCCCGGTGGCCCTGGATGGGACGTGGTGCAGTGGCCGTGCAGGAGGACGCGGGGCTGGGCACATCCTAGGGACGCTGTGGTGGCCCCGCGGTGATGTCCTGGCCCTGGGCAGGTGTCGGACGCCACGGGGCGCATGGCCCTGAGCCAGGTGGCTGCGAGCAGCCCCTTCAGCCAGAACCTGCTCTGCTCCGACGACTGCTTCGTGCTGGACAACGGCGCCGGCGGCAAGGTCTACGTCTGGAAAGGTGCCCGGGGAGGGGGTCGGCGGAGGATTTGGGGATGGGAGCCACCCCTGCGGTGGCCCTGACGTCCCCATGCGCAGGGCGCAAGGCCAACGAGCAGGAGCGCCAGGCAGCCCTGAGGGTGGCCGAGGAGGTGATCGCCCGCATGGGCCACTCGCCCCGCACACAGGTGGGTGCAGGAGGCAAGGGGCACCCCGGGGATGTCACCCCATCCCTGTCCCTGTCCCCTCCCTGTCCCGGCAGGTGGAGATCCTGCCCCAGGGCCGCGAGACGCCCCTCTTCAAGCAGTTCTTCACCAGCTGGAAGTGAGGGAGTGGGTGCCCGCAGGGCCAGCGCCCGGCACAGCGAGGCACCGGGCTTGTGCTGGCTGTGTCACCTCCCTGCCTTCGCCTGCACCTGCTCAGCCATCCCTGTCCCCTGCCACCCTCATCCCTGTGCCACCCCCAGCCCCTGCCACCCTCATCCCTGTGCCACCCCCAGCCCTGTGCCACTCCGTACCCTGCCACCCTCATCCCTGTGTCACCCCCATCCCGTGCCATCCCCATCCATGTGCCATCCCAATCCCCTGGATCCTCGTCCTGTGCCATCCCAATCCCCTGCCACCCTCATCCTGTGCCACCCCCAGCCCCTGCCACCCTCAACCATGTGCCACCCGCAGCCCGTGCCATCCCCATCCATGTGCCATCCCAAGCCCCTGTCACCCTCATCCTGTGCCATCCCAATCCCATGCCATCCTCTTCCCTGTGTCACCCCCATCCCCTGCCACCCTCATCCCTGTGTCACCCCCATCCCCTGACATCCTCATCCCTGTGCCATCCCAATCCCCTGCCATCCTTATCCATGTGCCACCCTCATCCCGTGCCATCCCAATCCCGCCCCCATGCCAATGTCACTCCCATTCCTGTGCCATCCTCACATCACCTCCATCCTCACGCCATCCTTTTGCTCTCACCATCTTTCCCCTCAAGCCCACAACCCTGCGCCCACACTGGCTCGTCCCCATGCCTGTGCCATGCCCACGCTGTCCCTGTGCCCACGCCACCTCTGTCCCCACAGCGTCCCACGCTGTCCCCACGCCTTTCTCCTCCATCCTGTGCCCAGGCGCTGGCAAATAAAGGGTGGGTGCTGAGCCTGGTGTCTCCCTGCTCTGGGTGCGACGCCAGGGGACAGGAGGGGACACACACAGGGCTGGGCTGCAGCAGGAAGGCGTCCCCAGCACCCTCGGATGATGCCACCTCACCCAGCATCCTGCAGGGCCACCAGTGCCCAGAGGCTGTGGCAGCGCCCATGGGTGCAAGGTGACCGAGGGGCCCTGGTCCCAGTGTCGCTGGGAATCTGGGCCCGTGTCCCCACAGCCTCGCTGTCCCCATGGCCCTAAACCACTCCCATCTCTCATCTCTCCCACTCCCTGCATCCCAAAGGTCCCCTCATCCCTGTATCCCTGCAGCCACCATGTCCACATGTCCCTGGTGTCCCCACCCCCCGTTATCTCCACAGTCCCCACATCCTGGATGCCCTCAGTGTCCCCAAATCCCACCTTGTCCCCACCCCAAAGCCCCTCCCCATCCAGACTCCGGGGCCTCCCTCACTGCCAGCCCATTCCTGCCTCCAGCTGCTTTTCTGCCCCAACCTCCCTCCCTCATTAGACTCAAATAATTAGCCCCAGCGCTAATTACTTATCCAATTATCCCTGCCTTGGCTTCCCTCCCTGGAGCACGAGCCTGGGCACAAGGACCTGTTGTGAAAACACACAGTGATTCCCATCCAGGGCTCAGTTTCGCCTCATTAAAAGCTTTCTCATTAGGGAGCCGCAAGCTCTGCCCTGCCCTGTGCCAAAAACACTGGCATTTCACCTCAAATTCCCACCTGGGGCCGCACGGCATCCATCACCAAAGAAAAGCCCTTTATTCTTGTTGCTGGGAGGGACGGGGACGGCACAGGAGGAGCAAGGGGTGGGAAAGGAACCCAAGGGAGCCCAGGAAGAAGCCACCGTGTCCCCAAGCCCGGGCAGCTCCAAGCCCCATCCCCTCCTGCTCCTTGTAAAGCAACACCAAGGAAAGAAACTCAAAAAGGGGGAGCAGGGCTCGGCTCTTCCTTGTTCACAGTGAATTTGGGGGGAAAAGAGGGGAGAAAGGGATCCCAACGCTCAGAGTATTGGCTAAAAAAAATAACCCCAATGCCCCTGCTTCGGCCTCACTGGAGCTCAGCTCACACGTCATTGAAATCCTCGGAGCATGGTTTGAGGAAAAGGGAAAGGCAGAGAAAACCCCTCCAGTGCAAACAGCAGGGAAGAAAACCCAGGGATAGTGGTGGCAGCCACCAGCTCCGGGTGCTCAAGGGGTGGTGGCAGCACAGTGGAGCCAGGTTGGAGCTCTCGAGGTGATGGTGGAGCAATGGGATGCTAAAAATCAATCCATAGTGGAAAGGGGAAGAGGTTTCTTCATCGTGGCTGTGCAGGTTCTGAGGCCACGGGGCTGGAGGAAGCAGCGGCGGGGGAGGGCGAGAGGCAATTTGTTCCCTGAAAACGCTTTGTCTGGGATTTATCATTCCCTCCTTCAGCCTTGAAAGAGAGAACTCCCGCTCGAAACCAGAGGGAAGAGGAGATGAGCACTGTGGGGGCTCACGAGGGGATGGGACCCTTCATCCCGACCGAGGGCCACCTACGAGGGATGGGAGAGAGCAGCGCCAGGATCAGCCCTGCTGCCAAGGGAGCAGGGCGATGGCACTTCGCTTGGAGAGAAAGAAAAAAGGAGGAAGAAAAGCCACGTATCGTTTGGAAGAATCAGGCAGGAACCGAGTGGGTCCTGGAGGGGACGGAGTGGCTCTGGTCCCCGCCAGCCCCCTCACTCGATCAGTTCCACGTAGTTGGCAGGGAACATGCCGAAGTGGCCATCGGGGCCGTAGCCGCGCCACCAGCCTTCATCGATCATCTCAATGTTGGTGATGATGTTCTCTGGGTCAAACGAGATCTCAGTGTCGTCAGCTAGAAGGAGACAGCGAGGGAGGGGATTAAAACCCACCTGAGCATCCCTCCCAGCACAGCCAGAGACGCTGGACACACCCCCAGCCTGGCCAGGTCCCTCTGCAGAGCCTTCCTGCCCTCCAGCAGATCCACACTCCTGCCCAACTTGGTGTCACCCACAAACTGAGGGAGCACTCGATCCCCTCGTTCAGATCATGGAGAAAGAGATTAAACATGACTGGCCCCAACACAGAGCCCTGGGGCACCGCTGGCGTGGGACACCCCACAAAAGGAGGTTGGGGATCTGTCCTGCTGCAGCCCAACCCCTTGACAGCCCCTTTGCACAGCACATCGGTGCTTCCACAGCTGGAGAACTCAAGGTCAGCTCAGCCCCGCTGCTGCTGCCAAAGATTAGGGGCCCAGATATGGATATCCAGGTAAATCAGGCTCCACGGGGAGGGAAGACAGGGAGGTGAGTGAGAAGCAGGCGTTAGGAGAAAGAAAAGAAACCATCAGTAGTGGACAGGTATGGTTGGACTTCACGATCTCAAAGGTCTTTGCCAACCTGAGGATTCTATGATTCTATAATCGGCTTATTTTCATGCTTTTCCAGCTCCAGTTTGGGTGGAACGGACTCTGAGGAGCCACCGCAACCCTCCATCTCCAAACCCCATCCTCTCCTACTTCTGAAGTGACATCAAGGAAAGAAATTCCACACGGGAGGAAGAGGGAGGACGGGATCCTGGGTGGAAAAGGGCACCCGAGAGCTCACCAGGATCCTCCTACGAGCACGACTCTATCTTGCACCCTGCCCTGGCATCGCGTGGGGTGACATCTCCAGGAAGAGCCTGAGCGCAGCACCCCCCGCTAAGCCCCAGGGAACTCCAGAGCCCCGCAGCCTCACCAGCCTGGTAGTCGTAGAGCGCTCGGGCACACAGCCCCCTCCCTGTCAGGTCCGGTGTCTGCTGGTACTCCGAGTAGTCGTATTTGGCATCGTCGACCTGTTCCTTCAGGAAGGAGAGAGGCAGGGAAGGAATTATTAGCGTCACGGACGCTGTGCCAAGGCAGCTCGTGCTTCGTTGGCTGCACCATGCGCTGCGGTCTGGGGTTTTGCCAGCCCAAGGCAGGGCACACGGGGTGCACATCACCCCGCTCTGCTTCTCACAGCCCCATGTGTTTTCCCAGGTGGAGCAGGAGGTGCCCCACACTGGGAATTGCAGGAGGAAAGAGCAGGAGGGAGGGATATGACACTGTGCAGCACTCAGGTATTTCTATCAGCACCCTCCACACCTCAGAGGATTGCAGGCAGGAGTTCCCGATTCCCCGCCTTGGAATGAAAACCCTGGTTCTGGGGGCTCCCTGCCTCTGCCAGGAGATGCAGCAGCCGAGCGCGCAGACCAGCCTTGCAGCTCTCCGGCCGAGTTCGCACGCCAGCACTGATCCTGCCTCCAGCTCAGCAGCCAGCATCACAACCAGGAACACCGGAGAGCAGCCGCAGACAGCCTTTCTGGAAGGCGATCCCTCGGGATCTCCGCTGCAGACAGCGGTGCTTCACCCCCACATTTAAGCCCATCAAGGCTGGACAAGTTCCAACTCCAGTTTGCCAAGCATTTCTCCCTCATAACTATTTTAGGACCTGAGTTGGCTGCTTTTTCACTTTTCCTTTCCTACAAAAAGGCTGAGGAGGTTGCTCAGCCCATCTCCAGCTCCTTCTGAACCAGTGGGACACTTCCAGACAAAGTGGAGGAGAAAATGAAGTATGTTTGAAATCGGAGAGAGGAGAGGAAACCAAACGGCCACCACATCTCCAAGGGAAACATTGGAGCGTGACACAACCCCGCTATTAGACACTGGAGAATCTGACGGAGCGTGCCAAGAACAGCTGGGCTCTGCCGGCTCGGCTGGGTTGGGATGTGCAAAGGAGGAGGAGAAGGAGAGAGCGGGAGTAGGAGAAGAAAATGCTTTGGCACAGAAGCTGACAAGAGACCCACCCCTTGCCCCATCCCGGGGCTCCAGGAATGGGGCAGTGACTCCAGCCGGAGCGCCCCAGGGTGCAGGGTGGGAGCTGGGGGCTCAGCACCACTGTCTCTCCCCATCAGTGCTGGCAGGGACGCAGCAGCATCCCCTCCCTGTGTGGATGTTGTCTGAGTGCATGCAGGCTCTGGGGTTTCTTGGTTTCCTACTGATTTCAGCCCAGGCACCCGGGCTCCAAGCACCCAAGGGGGTGTTTGTACCCAAAGAGGGGGAACGCTTGTAAAAGGGATCCAGGCTCATCCAATAAATCTCTCACATGAGGACCCTGGCAAGCTCTTGGGTGCCCTTTTCCCCCCAGATCCCATCCTCTCCTCCCCCATGCCCCAACCTGAGGGGGTTCTTCATAGATGGCCGAGGGCTCCGGTGGTTCCTCATACAGATTCGCCTCTTCTACATGGGAAGCCGGGATGCTTGAATTGTACCCAGCATCACGCCCTGTGGGAGAAACACATGGTATCACCACTGTATCCATCACCAAAACCTCTCCCTGTGCCCTTGTTCATCCAATTCCTGCTCCAGGATGAAGTGCCACCAAATGTCAGCTATGGACTGGATGCCACCCAGATCTCCTGTCCGGCAGAGGGAATGGGTCCAGCAAGAGGAAACCCAACCACATGGCGAGCAGGACTTTAGGGAACGAGAAAAAGGACAAGGATCCAGGATCTTGGATGGAGAAAGGAATAAACTTGCTTAAGATGAACCATTTCCAAGCTACTCCTTGTGGTGAGCACCAAGGTTGAAGGGTGCAGGGACCCTGGCCACGAGCAGCATCTAGTGGTGACTGCAGGCTGGACACCACTGAAGCTCAACTGTCCTCATCCCAGCTTGTCCCTGGTCCTCAGATCACTCCTGATCCCAACTCGTTCCTGGTCCCCTGCTCATCCTTGGGTCCCAATTTCATTCCCAGCCCCCAGCTCGTCCCTGGTCCCAATTTCATCCCTAGCTCTTAGCTATGAAACCAAAACTCGGAGCTTGGCCTCACCACACCCAGTTTTGGGGATCCCACTTGGAGAAGCGAGGTGAGGAAGCAAAGCCACACACCTGCTGTGGCTGCTGGAGAGGCTGGAGGTGTCCCCCAGGCAGAGGATTGGGCGAAGGAGGCTGAGGGAGCAGCATCCCGTGCAGGAGAAATGGGAGAGGCCGGAGTTGGCACCGAGTTCACCTCCTTCTGCAGGAAAGGGCTGCGAAGCTTGCCTGGAAAAGGAGTCAAACGTGTTACAAGAGCGTCGAGGCTTCCAGCCCCACGGCTCCCCAGGAGTTACTCATGGCAGGGTGTTGCCGGATGCTCTTTGCCGTAGGAGCTCACTGCTGGGTCAGCCTCCTAAGCAGGATTTTCCAGCTCTAAACCTGGTTGTGGAAAACAAGTTCGGCCACTGCTTACAGCAGTGGGTTCAGCCAAACAATAAAAAGAAAGACATCATTTTAGGGAGGAAGAGTAGCTGGAAGACAGGACCACCCAGGTCCTGCTCTCTGGACTCTCCCTGAGGATTTTTGGAGCACTGGGAATTCTACAGACACTCAGAGCAGCAGCTACGAAGGGTGTGATCCCAACTGGGTACTCCCAGCCTTCTCATTTCCATTGGCAGAAGGTAACTCCTTGCTGTTATCTCCCCATCTCCAAAGGCAAACAAAGGCGAAGCAGAAGAGTCACCAGGCAAGCTGCGCCCAGCGCAACAGGGAATAAGCACCAAGTCTCACCAGCCCGTGGCTTTTATCCGTGCCAGGACATAAATCTTTCTTTCCTCCACTGAAAAGCATCAAATACTAACACAAAGGAGGGAAATCCCAAGGGATTTCTCAACCTCAGAGATCACCCTCCCCCTGCCTCAATGTTTAAATAGCAGGAAAGTCATTTTCCCACCATGGCATTCCATCCTCTCTCACCCCTGGCTTGCCTATCACTCCTATCACAAACTAAACATGGTTATTCGAAATAAATTCCAGCTCCTTTTGAGGAGCAGACATTCATCTGGGCTTCTCATGTGTTCTCAACGTCCTCCTCGGCTGCCTTCAGCCTTGTTTTCACAGCTTCCTGGTTTCTATTTCAGAATCAAAAAATGGTTTGGGTTGGAAGGGACCTCAAAACCCATCCTGTTCCACGCCCTGCCACAGGCAGGGACACCTCCCACTGGATCAGGGTGATCAAGCCCCATCCAACCTGGCCTTGAACACCTCCAGGGATGGGGCAGCCACCACTGCTCCGGGCAACCTGGGCCAGGGCCTCCCCACCCTCACAGCAAAAATTTTCTTCCCAAGATCTCATCTCAATCTCCCCTCTTGCAGCTAAAAACCATTTCCCTTGTCCTATCCCTGCCCTCCCTGATCAAGAGCCCCTCCCCAGCTTTCCTGCAGCCCCTTTCTGTACTGGAAGCTGCTCTAAGGTCTCCCCGCAGCCTTCTCCAGGCTGAACAACCCCAACTCTCTCAGCCTGTCCTTGTACAGGAGATGCTCCAGCCCTCAGATCATCTCCGTGGCCTCCTCTGGACTCGCTCCAACAGCTCCTTGTCCTCCCTGTGCTGAGGACTCCAGAACTGGACACAGGGCTCCAGGTTTGGTCTCATCAGAGCGGAGCAGAGGGGAAGAATCCCCTCCCTGGCCCTGCTGGTCCCTCTGCTCTCGATGCAGCCCAGGACACAGTTGGTTTCTGGGCTCGAAGCTCACATTGCAGCTCACGCTGAGCTTCTTAGCCTCCAGCATCCCAGGTCCTTCTCCTTAGGGCTGCTCCCAATCCACTCCCTGCCCAGCATGGACTTGGGCTGGGATTGTCCCGTCTGATAGAAGGGATTGGTCTCTTCCCAAAGGACACAATCCTGCCAGGTTCTGCCAGTGCAGAAAACCTGGTGGGGTTTGTGGCAGTCAGGATATTGACACAGTGGTTGCTGTCTGGCATTTGTGTATTTAACTTTCATTTAAAAAATGAAATCTAAACTTCAGAAGTGGAGCTGGCAAAACCTGCGCAGCCCCAAAGCGGGGTCCTTCCCATGGGAAATGCCACGCGAGCTGGGTGTGAGACACGGCTCTGCCCACCAGGTGTGATGAGAGCCCTCGGTGCTCGGCAGAAACCGTGGCCTCGCAGGTAACGCGCCCATCCCAAATCCAGGGATGCTCCACCCTGGGAGCGCTCCGTGCACGGATTTACCCACTGCAGGGACGAGCCACTAGCTCCTGCTGCCCAAACCACTGCACCTCATATCATATCTCCCTCTGGACTCGGCCCTGGTGAGACCGCTCCTCGAACCCTGGGGTCAGTTCTGGCCCCTCCCCACAAGAAGGATGTTGAGGCTCTGGAGCGAGTCCAGAGAAGAGCAACGAAGCTGGGGAAGGGGCTGGAGAACAAGGATTGCGAGGAGCGTCTGAGAGAGCTGGGGGTGTTTAGCCTGGAGAAGAGGAGGCTGAGGGGAGACCTCATTGCTCTCTCCAACTCCCTGAAAGGAGGTTGCGGAGAGGAGGGAGCTGGGCTCTTCTCCCAAGTGACAGGGGACAGGACGAGAGGGAATGGCCTCAAGCTCCACCAGGGGAGGGTCAGGATGGACATCAGGAAAAAAGTTTTAAAGGAAAAGGTCGTTGGTCCCTGGCAGAGGCTGCCCAGGGAGGGGGTTGATTCACCTTCCCTGGAGGGGTTTAAGGGACGGGTGGATGAGGTGCAGAGGGACATGGGTTAGTGAGTGATAGGAATGGTTGGACTCGATGATCCAATGGGTCTTTTCCAACCTGGTGATTCTATGATACCTGGCTGGGAAGTCGTCACCGCATCCGTCGGTGCTGACTTCTCCCTCTGCTTGAAGATGTCCCGGGGGTTCACCGCCCGCTGCGCGATCAGCGATGCTGCCTCCTGCAACGGCAAAGAGCACCCAGAGCCCACGGTCAGGACACAGCAGCGAGGAGATGGTGAGCAGTGTGGGGCAGGGAGCAGAGCCCCACAGCCACCCCGGCACAGCGCTTGGGCTCCCGACAGCGTACCTGGGCTTTCTCCACGGACTCGCTTCTCTTGAAGCCTTTCCGCTGCCTGGCCTCGTACTCCTCAGCTTGCTCCTTCTGCAGCACAAGAGAGAGGCTGCTCCAGCCTCAGCACGGGGCAAGCCAGCCCCTTCCTGCCCCATCCTGTCCTCTCGTCCTCTCCTTCCCCATCCTATCCCAACCTCTCCTGCCTCCATCCCATCTCCAGGGATTGGAGAAATGGGAGCGAGGCACAGACCCAGTGATGGATGGTGAAAAGGCAGCAAACCCCCTGGATCTGGGAACGAGATGCAGGAGGTTTGCTGGTTTCCTCCTGCATCCCCAGCCTCTTCCCCATGAAGAGTTTTAAACTACAATTTCACAAAGAGGCTGATGGGAGTCAGCAGGGATACAAAGCGAGATCCAACAAAATCTAAGCCATCCAAGGAAATCAAGGATGTAACAAGAGACCTGGAGGGCCAGCCCATGGCACCTCTCTCCCAGATCACATCCAGGGTCTTTCCAAAACCTCAAACAGGCTGTGACAGTGCCCAGCAAGGCCTGAAATCCTCCTCCATCACCCTCCTGTCTCTGCCCGTGGCACTGTCTGCCCCACAGCTCCCTGTTCTCTGGCCTGGGAGATGCAAGGAGAAGCCTTGGGACAATGCTGAAGCTCACCCATTGCTGCTGCTCCTTGTCCCTATTCTCCGCTTCCTGCTGCTGCTGAAGTCTCCTGCAGTGAGGAACAACAAATCAGGCTTGAGGAACAAGTAGGACAGGAGGTTTGCTCTGCACAGGGGCTACTCTGGGACCTCACCCAGGAAGACCAGAGAAAGGACATTCCCTGCCATTTCCAGAGCTGTGCAGGGAGCAACAGCGCTGGAAAAGGGCAAAGCAGCAGCAGCTGCTTCAAGTAACAGGACCAAACCGGGGAATTCTCTTCCTTCACGGGTATGGACTCGAGCATCCGGCACAGAGTGGCCGGGCAGACTTCCCCATCGGAGCTCAAAACAGGAAGGCAGTACCCGAGGCGACTCCTCCACCCCACACGGCTCCCTGGGGTCCCGCCGGCCTTGGAGAGGAAGGAAACAGCGGAGACAGCACAACGCCAGTCCCTGCGTTCATCAGTTCCTCTCTGCAGGGTTCAGAGCCCTCCACCAGCCAGCCCAGACCTCCAGCACTCCACAACTGGTGGCCACAGGTTTAGGGACACATTCCAGACAGGGGCTTGGTCCTGGGGCAGGATCCACAGGCAAGGAGAACCATGGATGACGTTGGATATTGATGGATAAGTAGCCAAGCTTGTCAGCAGTTCAGCCAGGGAGAAGCTGCTTTCAGTCCTGGGGCAGGACTCACAAGCAGGGAGACCCATGGATGATGCTGGACAAGCAGCCAAGCTCATTAACAGTTTGGCCAGGGAGAAGCTGCTCTCTCTGTCCTGGAGCAGGATCCGTGCATAGGGCGACCCAGAGATGACGCTGGACAAGCAGCCAAGCTCGTCAGAGGTTCAGCCATGGAGAAGCTGCTCCCTCCACCCCAGGAGGATTGGCCCCACGGATTATGGTGCCCAACGGCTGAGCCTGCCCCAGCACAAGTCAAGGCAGATCCCCTCCACATCTGCTGCCCTAAAGGTTTCCAGGAATCGCAGCAAGGCAGGGAATGCTCGGACACGATCTGCCACTCCTTGAAGATAACCCTCTGCAGGCAGCGCAGGGGCTGCAGTGGGGACAGGTGGTGACAAGGGCAGGCAGCATCACCAAGAGCAACACTGAAAGAACCCAGAAGAAGGGTCCGAAAGTCCTTACAAACACCCATCAGTGGCAGGGACTCACTTCTGGGCTTCAATTTCATTGGATCTCGCTTTATATCTCTGCTCTCGCCCTGCCGCTTCCTGCAGCTCCCGCTCCCGCCGCTCTCTCTCCAGCCGCTGCCGCTCCTCCTCCGCTCTCCTCTTCTCCTCCAGCCGGCGGTTTTCTTCATCTTTCTAATGGGAGACATGCATCAAGTCATGGGTTTGATCCAGCCAACTCGGAGAAACCACCCCAGCTCTTTGCACACCTTCTTGTGCCACCAGCCAGCACGGTGGAGCTCCAGGCAGCTCCAGGGCGTGCAGTACCCGTGACACTTCTACAGCCTGAAGGTTCAGGCTAAAGCCCTGGAAAACCCCACTATAAAGCAATTGGAATGGGAAACACGTACAGAGCAGGCTTGCCCCACTGTTTGCTCTTGGAGAGTTGGCTTTGGGAAGGTCAAACCCCAACCTCTCACCCAAACAAACAGAGCTGGCTGTTGCCGCAGCCCAGCCCGCTCCTGCCCCAGCAGCCCTGAGCTGAATTAAGATAAGAACGTGAAATCATGCAATCAAAGAATCATGGAATCATTCAGGTTGGAAAAGCCCTCTAAGCTCATCCAGTTCAACCATCAGCCCAACCCCACCGTGCCTGCTAAACCATGTCCTGAAGTGCCACAGCCACAGGTTCTTTCAACCCCCACAGGGATGGAGACACCACCCCTGCCCTGGGCAGCCTGGCCCAGGGCTTCATGCATTTCTCGGTAAAGAAATATTTCCTGATATCCAGTCTAAACCTCCCCTGGTGCAACTTGAGGCCATTTCCTCTCATGTCATCTAAGCATTTGGGAGCAGAGCCCAGCACCCACCTCACTACAGCCTCCTTTCCAGGAGTTGCAGAGAGCGATGAGGTCTCCCCTCGGCCTCCTCCAGGCTAAACACCCCCAGGTCCTTCAGCGGCTCCCACAAGCCCTGTTCACCAGCCCCCTTCCCAGTTCCATTCCCTTCTCCAGCCCCTCAATGTCCTTCTTGGAGCGAGGGGCCCAAAACTGAACCCAGAATTCGAGATGTGGCCTCACCAACACCGAGCACAGGGGGACGATCCCTGCCCTGCTCCTGCTGGCCACCCCATGGCTGAGCCAAACCAGGTCCCTTTGGCCTTCTTGGCCCCCTGGGCCACTGCTGGCTCATGTTCAGCTGCTGTCAACCAGCACCCCCAGATAAAAAGCATCTTTCTGTCCAAGGCAAATTTTCTTCTCCCTTCACACCCTGAGGCAGCAGCACCTCTGCACCCAGCCCAGCTCCATGCCGCTTTCCACCCCATCCATCATCCCTGCTTTGCTCTGGATCCCTGGAGAGCCCAGATAAGAGAGGAAAGACACAGAGAAAGCAACACCAAAACTTATCCTGCTCGTCCCTGGCTGCTGAAGCGCAACGGCACCACTCACCTCTGCTTTGGCCCAGAAATTATCTTTATTGACTCTCTTTATTTCAGACATCGCATTCGTCTTCTGATAGACAGAGCCCTGCAGGGAGGCAAAAGGCAGCACATGTGAGCAGCAGGCACTGAGCAATCACTGTTTTCTGCATTCCTCTGCAGAATTATTGTCCCTGGGGCTTTCCCACAGCTTTTCCCTCCAGCTACAGAACCACCCAGCCCCTCTTTGCCTTCTGGTGGAGGACACCCAGCCCCAACCAGCCAGCAGAAGGTGTTTAGCATCAAGAATAACAAATAGATGCTTTCTAATGGAACACATCAGCAAAACCAGCGTGGTCCCTCATTCAGCACAGCCTGGGACCTTTAAAAAGATATTATAACCTGATGCTTTTTAAAAAAAAAAAAATGCCTTTAAGGGAAACTGGCTGAGCCCAGGGATATGAATGTTGCCAAAAACGGGGACTTGCAGCCTGGTTTGCCTCTTGCCTCAAGAAAAAAACAGGTCACTAAAGGGTTGGAGAGCCCAGGCCGGAGCAGCCAGAGAAGAAGAGAGCAGAAGCCATGAGAATCTGGCCCTGCCACACCAAAGCGGGATCCAGAGAGAGCGGAGGTCTCGCACAGCTCAGGTTTGCTCTTGCTCCTCATCAAGCAATGCAACTGGAAAGCGTGTGCAGCTCAGCTTCTCCTCCGCAGAGCTGAGAAACCTCACTTGCTGGTCTCCGTGTTAAACAAATGCTTCCTTTCAGAACGTTTCCACATGGAAGTGGCCGAGATCTCTGACCTCGATGCTTCACAGCACCAGGGGAAGCCTCATTTTTCATCTGCAAGCAGGTCAAAACACTGCTGCACTGACACATCATGTTCTCGGTCCCTCAGCTGCCCCTCAGCCTTGCAGACGCTCTGCACGCTTGAAAAGCTGAAGCTTTTATGTCTCTAAAAACCTGAATAGAACTGGGAGAAATCAGACCTGCTTGGGTCTATGGAGACAAGAGCTTTGGCTTTGTGTTTGCTGCAAGGACATCTCTGCCACCACCCTGTGCTCTTGCCCTCATTCACTCCACAACGAGCCCAAGAAGAACCAGCCCTGGGCAAAACCCTTGGTGCTTCCTCAGCCACATCAAAGCACGAGGAAACCCTTCCACAGCAGGGTGACAGTAGTGGAAGGCTCCACCCTGGCCCCTAGAGGGACCAGAAAGCCCCACGGAGCTGAACTCACCACAGGAGCTTGAGGACCAGAGTCCTGGAACTTGCTGCTCTCCTTGTGGAAGTTGTAGTTGGCCCCGGAGGCCTTGGCAACCTTCTCCATGATGAGTTCAGGCTCCACATCCTCCTCTGCGCGAGCATTGATGGTGACATGGGCCCCCTGAGCAGGGAGAAAGCCAGCACAGGTGTGAAAGGACAACTCCAGGAGCCACCAAACCCACCACATCGCTTTGATATGCTCCCTTAAGGAACAAAAAAGACTCAGGTGACAAACGGAGGTCTGTGCTAATGCCACAGTGAGAAAGCAAATGCTCAGAGCGGGTTGTTTCGCCTCCTCTGCAGTCTCTAGAGCTATTTTTGAGGTGTGCGTTGCAAATCCGCCTCTGAAACCCACACTTGGGTTGAGTATCAAGCGCTGGGGTGAGGGAACCTGGGTGGCATGGAGACATCAGTTTGCAGGGAGGAGCGTGGCCACGAGAGGCTGGGAGCCAATGCAATAAAATGGGAGGATGCAATAAAAGCACGACCTGACCTTTAGGAAGTTCGCTACGGTGCTGACGTGGTTGGCGCAGGCTCCTTTCCTCACGTCGTTCACCCCTTCGCCAGTCTGCAAAGACAAACAAGTGGTACCTGCTTACCGGGAAGTCTCACCCCAAGCTGTTTTTACGGCAGCAGACCCTTGATCCAAGCCTGCAAACCATCCCTGGTGGCCACAGTGAGGGCTTCCCCAGGGCTCATTGTGTGGAAAAAGACCCCTGATCACGGAATCATGGAGCAGTTCAGGTTGGAAGGGACCTCAAAGCCCATCCAGTTCCACGCCCTGCCATGGGCAGGGTCACCTCCCACTGGATCAGGGGCTCCAAGCCCCATCCAGCCTGGCCTTGGACACCTCCAGGGATGGGGCAGCTCTGGGCAACCTGGCCCAGGGCCTCTCCACCTCACAGCAAAACATTTCTACCCAAGTTTTCATCTCAATCTGCCCTCTTTCAGCTCAAAACCATTCCCCCTTGTCCTATCCCTGCACTCCCTGATCAAGAGCCCCTTCCCAGCTTCCCTGGAGCCCCTTTCCATACTGGCAGCTGCTCTAAGGTCTCCCCAGAGCCTTCTCTTCTCCAGGTTAAACAACTCCAGCTCTCTCAGCCTGTCCTCGCACAGGAGGTGCTCCAGCCCTCATATCATCTCTGTGGCCTCCTCTGGACTCGCTCCAACAGATCTTGATCCTCAAGTGCTTCGTGCAACCTATCCTAGACGGTTCAGACCCGTTTACTGGCAGCATCACTACCAGCCGAGCAAGTTACACGGCCAGAGAGGTGCAACAGGGAAGCAAACCCTCCTGGCGAGGCTGGATGAGTCTGGGGCAGCCTGATCCAGTGGGATGGCCCTGACCATGGCAGCAGGGTCGGAACTAGATGATCATTAAGGTCCCTTCTAACCCAAACTATTCTATGACTCTACATTCACACATGTCCATGGGGTTTGGACACCCTCGAGATTGCAGTTGGGTGGAGGGGATTCAACACGCTGGCTGCCAAGGGATCCAACAGAGAATCAAAGGGCCGAACAGTCACGTATTTCCACCACAGCCCCACTCACCCAGTTGATGAGGACGTATTTGGGCAGGCCGGAGTTGGGATCCTTCACCCTACAGAAGGCGTACATCACCTTTCCGCTGTTGAGCTCCTCCACCATCTCCTCCAGGCCTCCATCTGCCCCGGGAGAGAACAGAGAGGGCGTCAGCCAAGTCGATCACGTACACATGGTGGGAACAGCCGAGCCTGCAGATTCTGCAGCCTCCTGGGGATTATTCCCGTTAGATTTGGAGTTGTCCTACACTGAGAGCATCTTGGGTTTGCCCCAGTCATTGTTACTTGAGTCTCAGCACACCCTCACCGATCCCCTTATCCCCAACAGCCAATGCCCCTCTTGATCCGATCCTGGCTGCAACAAAGCCAACGTCACATACGGGAAGATCCTGAGCCTGCAACTCAAGCAACAGCAGAGAAAGGAGATGTTCATGTGCCACAGAGGCTTCAACCAGAGCAGGTGGCTGTAAACCCTGCCCACGGGCTCCAACACGAAACCACACTGAGCAACTGCCCCGCCACAGAAGAGCTCAATGGGAGATCGGAAAGGGCTTGAGAAGCAGGGCTACACCCTGTTCCCCTCCCGCCTTCTCGCTCTGGTGACGAGTGCCACTTCATCAGATGGGAAGTGGAGAAGAAACCGAGCTGCGCGCTCACCAGACCAAGGAGGAAACTCCTGCCCTCGCGCTCTGCTCGCTTGATGTTAAAGCCCTCGGGTGGCTCCAGGCAGGACTTCGCTCTCAGACCTAGCCTCAGGGATGGAATCATTGAATCATGGAATGGGTTGAGTTGAAAGGGACCTCAAAGCCCATCCAGTTCCACCCCTGCCATGGGCATGGACACCTCCCACTGGATCAGGGGCTCCAAGCACCATCCAACCTGGCCTTGAACATCTCCAGGGATGGGGCAGCCACCACTGCTCTGGGCAACCTGGGCCAGGGACTCCCCACCCTCACAGCAAAATATTTCTCCCCAAGATCACATCTCATTCTCCCCTCTTTCAGCTCATAACTGTTCCCCTTGTCTTGTCCCTATACTCCCTGACCAAGAGCTCCTCCCAGCTTTCCTGCAGCCCCTTTCCATACTGGAAGCCGCTCTAAGGTCTCCCCAGAGCCTTCTCTTCTCCAGGCTGAACAACTCCAGCTCTCTCAGCCTGTCCTCATACGAGAGGTGCTCCAGCCCTCAGATCATCTCTGTGGCCTCCTCTGGCCTCACTCCAACAGCTCCATGTCCTTCCTGTGCTGAGGACTCCAGAAGTGGACACAGGGCTCCAGGTGGGATCTCACCAGAGGAGCAGAGGGGCAGAATCCCCTCCCTGGCCCTGCTGGTCCCTCTGCTCTGGATGCAGCCCACACAGTTGGTTCTGGGGCTGTGGGTGCACTTTGCTGGCTCACATTGTACCAGATGATGAGGGAGATGAAGGAGGAGATGAAGAAGAAGCACCCGCAGAGGAAAACCATTGTGCAAGGCTCAGCAGAGGGGTTGTGCAAGACAGGCAATTGATGGAAAGTGCTCTGTTGCCCCACGAACCGCAGAGTCGCTCCCGCTACCAGCCTATGCCAACAAACTACCAGAAAAGGAGGAAAAACTGAAAAAACCATGTGCTCTCACTTCAAAAAAATTCCCACAGGCCACGATTCTTCTTCCTTTGGTTTCTCTGAGCCCTGAAAAGCAGAACGCGAGCTGCTCCTGCCCATCAAACCCCGGCAGCGACGCGCAGCCGGCTCTGGTTTGCTCTGCAGCAGAAGCCGAGATCATTTTCTCCTCTGTTATTAAATATTTACGCTTTGGCTCTAAATTTGGCACAGAGGTTTCCAAGCCCGGCAGAAAAGTTTCAGGCTGGAAGGCTCAAACCAGGAGGCTGACAGGAGCCCGGGTCAATGTTTAACGGGGAAGGACAAAAAGGGAAGAAGCAAAGCCCTGCAGAGAAGTTGGGGCTTTGCTAATAGTGTTAAAACCACCGTGGACTTTTAATTTACACACCTGGGTGAGCCCAGAATTCACATCCCTCTTTCCATAGAACCCCAATTCTTCAGCAGCAGTGAAGTAGGAGCCCCAGCACCAAATCACCAGCATCACATGCGCTACTGGACCCTGCAAAGCTGCCCAGCACCTGAACGTGGACACTGGGAGCATTGTGGCTTGTGAGGAACCCTTGCAAATGGGAAAAGCAAGTAAGAGGGGGGGAACACAGCCGAGGATGCAAATGGAGAGAGCAGAGAAACCTGCTTGGATGCGTTGCTTTGAACCAGTTTTGCATTTAAACCTGCCTGGATGTGTTGCTTTCCACCAGCTTTGCATTTAAACCTCTGTGGATGCATTGTTTTGCACCAGCTTTGCATTTGTGGGGGAATCAGCAGCAAGATTAACGATAAAAAGCCCCAGGAAGCAGGGAGGCAAGGGAAGAAAAGGCACTTTAGCAGCTGGGAAAGCCGGCTTTGGAGGGCTTCATGGTCCTTCCTTCACCCTGCGCTGCGGCCGGCAGGGATCAGGAATGCTTTGGGAGTGCAAAAAGACACAAGGACACAAAGTTTGGATCCTTTGGAAAAAAGGGAGGGAAGGAGAAGGCAGAACCATGCAGGCATTGCCCCTGCCTGCCACTGAGCTGCTTCTCTATTTTCCCCCGGCTCAGGAATGGCACCGAGACCCCAGTGCTCTCAGCCCTTAACCCAGCGCCGAGGGGTGAGAATGGGCAGGGATTCACCCCAAAAATCCCCCTTTTCCGAGGGCTGGAGCCGTTCCCGGCAGAGCCTGGATGCCTCCAGAAGCAGTGAGTGACAAAAGGCAGGCAGAGCGGAGCTGAGCCCCGTAAAGAACCCCAGGCTGCGGGTGGCCGGTGCCCAACACGCTCACCTCCAGAGCCGGCCACGCGCAGGTCATTGCTGTTGCCTTCATAGGTGAACAGAGCCCTAAAGGGAAGAAAGAAGCGGGGTGAGAAACGCTTGCCCCAACCCCACACCCCAAAACCTTTCCCAGCCCCTGGTCAGGGTGGTCACGCACCCCAAACCCCACAGGGCCTCCTGCCCCATGCACCTCCTGCCCCCCAGAGATCCCCCCATCACACCCAGAGCCCCCCAAAGTACCCCCAGACCCTGCAAATACCCCCTAGGCCCCTCCAAACCTCCCAGAGATGCCCTAAACACCTCCACACCCCGCCCCATCACCACCACAGCCTCCCCGGACCCCTCCGACACCCCCACAGCTCCAGCTTCACCCCCACAGCCCCCACCGACACCCTTAGGCGCCTCCAACATCCCCATAGCACCCCCCCTCAACATCCTCACAGCACCCCCATCACCCCTACAACGTCCAACAGCCCTCCCATCCCCGCCAGACACCCCCACAGACCCCCAGACATCCCCAACATCCTCACAGTGCCACCATCACCCCCTAGGCTCCCCCCATCACCCCCAGAGCCCCCCCATCAACCCCTGCCACCCTCACAGCTCCCCCATCACCCCAAGAGCCCCCTCATCACCCCGTCACCCGCAGACCACCCAAACACCCCCCCAGCCTCCCTCACAGCTGCCCCATCATCCCCAGCCCCCTCCCAGCACCCCCTATCACCCCATCACCCCCACACCACCCCAACATCCCCCATACCCCGCTATCACACCCCCAGCCTCCCTCACAGCCCCCCATCACCCCCAGAGCCCCTCATCGCCCCCAGACACTCCCAGAACCCCTGCAACATCCCCAGACCCCGCTATCACCCCTCCAGCCTCCCTCACAGCCCCCCCATCACCCCCAGACATCCCCAGAGCCCCCCATCACCCCCTGCCACCCCCACAGCCCATCCATTGCCCCCCCTCCCACTATCACCCCCCCAGCCTCCCTCACAGCCCCCATCACTCCTCATCAGCACCAGAGCACCCCCCCAGACTCCCCCAACACCCCCCAATCGCACCACCAGACTCCCTCAGAGCCCCCCATTACCCCCAGAGCCCCTCAACACCCCCCAGTCATCCCCCCAGCCCCCACACAGCTCCCCCATCACCCCCAGACTCCCTCAACACCCCCCAATCGCACCACCAGACTCCCCCAGAGCCCCCCATTACCCACAGAGCCCCCCAACACCCCCAATCATCCCCCCAGCCCCCTCACAGCTCCCCCATCACCCCCTATCACCCCCACCACCCCCAGACTCCCCCAACACCCCTCAATCGCGCCCCCAGACTCCCTCAGAGCCCCCCATTACCCCCAGAGCCCCCCCAACCCCCTCCAGTCATCCCCCCAGCCCCCTCACAGCTTCCCCATCACCCCCTATCACCCCTAGAATCCCTCAACACCCCCTAATCGTGCCCCCAGCCTCCCTCACAGCCCCCTCCCCGGTCCCCTCGAGGCCCCCCCCGGTCCCTCACCAGTCGGTGGGGCTCCCCGCCGCCACCACCCGCCCGTAGGCCTCCTGCAGCGCCCGCCCGTTCTTGCTGAGGTTCAGCGCCATGGCAGCGCCCGCCCCGCCTCAGGCCACGCCCCCTTCGCGCAGGCCACGCCCCCTTCCCGGAAAGCCGCGCCCCCTCCATCAATCACCCAATAGGCCACGCCCCCTCAGCGCGAGGCCATTCCATCATAAGCCACGCCCCCTCTCGAGAGAGGCCACGCCCCTACAAGCCACGCCCCGTCTGGACTCCACGCCCATAAACCACGCCCCGTGTGATAAGCCACGCCCCCTCGTCGCCAAACCACGCCCCCGGCGCTAAGCCCCGCCCCTCGCCGCCGCCGAGGGCGCCTCCTGCTGGCCTAGGCCTCGCCCCCACCGCCAAAGCCGCGCCTCTTGCAGCCCTAAGCCGTGCCCCCGCATCCACAAGGCATGTCTCTCGCCGCTCTAAGCCACGCCCCGTCGCGCTAAGACGCGCCCTCAGAGCCAAAGCCACGCCCCTGCGACAAAAGCCACGCCCCTACAGCTGAAGCCACGCCCCTAGCCAAAGCCACAGCCCTCAAAGCCAAAGCCACGCCCCTACAGCCAAAGCCACAGCCCTCAAAGCCAAAGCCACGCCCCCACAATCAAAGCCACGTCTCTTGCTGCCCTAAGTCACGCCCCCTTCTTCTGTAAGCCACGCCCCTTGCTGTTCTAAGCCCCTCCCGGCGAGCCTCGCCTCGCCCCTACTAGCAAAAGCCACGCCTTTCTTTCCTAAGCCACGCCCCTTCCACCGGAAGCCACGCCTCTCGCCGCTCTAAGCCCCGCCCCTCACTGCTCTAAGCCCCGCCCCTTACTACTCTAAGCCCCGCCCCACCGCTAAGCCCCGCCCTCTCCACCACAAGCCACGCCCCTTCTCCCCAACCCCTCCCCGCAGCCCTGAGCCAAGCCCCCAGCGCTAAGCCACGCCCCTCCCAGCGCTAAGCCCCGCCCTCTCCGGGATAAGCCCCGCCCCCGGTGCTAAGTCTCGCAGCCCTAAAGCCCCATCGTGACCGCCCTAAGCCACGCCCCCGCGTGCAGAAGCCACGCCCCCTAGCGTTAGGCCACGCCCCCTTGTCCTTGAAGTCCCGCCCCCGTGTGCCCCTCCCTGAACTGCTGCGTGGGCGGCGTGGGGCAGGGGACACTAGGGGGTCGGGGGGTGGCAGGGATGGGGGGACAGGGAATGGCCAGTATGAGGGGACCGGGAGTGGCCGGGAGGGGGGGACAAGGAGTGGCCGGGATGGGGGGACAAGGAGTGGCCAGGATGGGGGGACAGGGAGTGGCCGGGATGGGGGGACAGGAGGTAGCCATGACTGGGGGGACAAAGGGGGGCCGGGATGGGTCCCCATAAACCCAGCAGCTTCCCCTCTCCATCCCACTGGCTTTGGGGGGGTCAAAACCCACCCATGAGCCACCACCATCGTCCACCAGCAAAGTCACCAGGGCCAAAGTTGGGTTTCACGAGCCCCCCAATGACTGTCCCCAGCACCGGTGACAGTTCTCTGTTGGGATTGGGGTCCTTGGGGCTTCAAGGTTTGGTGGCATAGGGGGGTGGGTGTCACCCCGTGTCCTCGCAGGAGATGTTGAATGGGGTGGGCAATGGTCTTGGGGTACTTGAGGGTCCTGGGGTGTCCAAGGGTCCCAGGGTGGCTGTGAGTCCTGGGTTGGTTGAGTGCCCAGGGACAGTTGAGGGTCCTGGGGTGGTCAAGGGTCCCGTGGTGGGTGAGAGTCTTGGGGTACCTGAGGGTCCCAAGATTTTCAAGGTTCCTGGGGTGGCCGAGGGTCCCAGGATGGCTGAAAGTCCTGGAGTGGCTGAGGGTCCCCAAGTGTCCAAGGATCCCACAGTGGCTGAGGGTCCCGGGATGTCAACTAGTCCCACCTCAGCTAATTGGAATTGTTTCCAACCATTCCATCTGCATCCACATTCCCCCTGCTGTCCCCAGCCCAGAGACTCATTTTGCCAACCCCGTGTCTCCCAACCTCCACTGCCTTCTCCATCCCCAGCCTCATGGTGCCTTCAGGACACCCCTGCCAGGATCCCAGGAGCTTCTGACCCCAGAACCTTCTGACCCCAGAACCCCAGGTGATGGGATCTGACCTCAGGGCACACGTAAGCACCCGTAATGGCTTTACACTTTGGTCTGTGCAGCAGCAAAACCTCACGAGATGGTTCCATAGGGCTCCCACCCTGCTGTCATCTCTCCATGTCATGGACCTCCCATCCCATCATCCTCTCCATCTCATGGACTTCCCATCCCACCATCAACTCCTCTGTCTCACGGACCTCATCCTGCCGCCATCCCTTCTGTCTCACGGACCTCTCATCCCATCATCATAGTCTCCATCTCATGGACCTCCCATCCTCCCATTATCTCCTCTGCCTCATGGACCTCCCATCCTTCCATCATCTCATGGACTTCCCATCCCACACGCCCAGCCAGAATGCTCTTAATTATCACTTAACTGGCATAGGGGTATGAGGAACATCTTGAGAAACTAGTTGAAATGAGGTTTTGCCTCCAGAGCACAGGCTGCCATCACTTGGTGGCCTTCAAACCCTCTGTAGAGTCTCTCTTGGGTTTGCAGGACATGCAAAAAAACACCGAGAAACACCCTGAAGCTGCAGCACCACCAGCTCCCGTGTTCTGACTTGGGGTCCTGCGAAGCTGGGGGTCACCTGGGGAGTGCTGGGCCATGTGGGACACTCACCTTCCACGTGTCCCATGCCAGGAACCAGCCACGTCCTCGCTCCTTCATGGACTCGTGCCATGCAGTATTTATGGAGAACATTGGGAAAAAAACCCAATACCTTAAGTGATTCTTTATATTTTTAGCACACGGGGCTTGCACAGCACCCTGGTCACATCTGGACCTCGCACAGGATGGACCCCACCACCACGGTGACCCCCAAGCACAGAGCAAAGAGCAACCCAACAAAGTCCCCATTCAGCACGTGGGTGGAAATGTTAATTAAAAACAGGGTAATAAAACATCTGGAGGCCTTGGAGGTGGGAAGGACCGCGTGGCACTGTCCCCTGCAGCTGCCTCTCACCGTCCCTTGAGCCTCTTGGGCAGGGGGAGTGGGGTCACCACTTATTTCCATGTCACAAAAAGCCTTTTCATGAAGCCTTCCAGGCAAAGCAAAGGAAGAACCTTTGAGGAGCAGAGCCGGGAGCTGCTGGGCTTGGTGGGGAGGGGTGGGAGCGGCTGTGGCCCCAGGGATTTGGGGATTGTCCCATTGTCTGGGGAAATGGGGAGGTGGGAAGTGTGGCCAGAGATTGGGGTTCAGGGTCAGGCTGGGGGTGACGTGAGGAGAAGCCAATTGCTCGGAGATTTTATGCTTGGACTTGAGGATCTCAAAGGTCTTTTCCAGCCTAGGGATCCCAGGATTCTATGAGATGCTGGATGAAGCCCCATTGGGTGCCACCCTCCTGGGTGAGACCCCTCCTCACCCATGTGTCCCTGTCCCAGGGGAACTAGCCCACTCTGCAAGAAAAAGGAGGAAAAAGTGTTTTCCAGTGGGTCTGTTCTCCGAGGTGGCTTTGAGCTTCATGGGCACCATGGTGGGACCCTGGCACCCTGCTCCTGGCATGGGGTGGGATGGGGAACCCTCTCTTGAGCTCACGCTGATGTCCAGAGCAGATCCAGAGTGGATCAGGAGGCTGGGATTGAGTCCAGAGCAGATGGAGACATCCGGATGGGAGGGGACATCTTGGATGAGATGGAGGGACCCAGGGTGGGATGGGATGGGATGGGATAGGATGGGATGGGATAGGATGGGAGGCTCTGGACATGCCAAGGAGCCCTCAGATGAGATGAAGGGACCCTGGATGGGATGGGAGAACCTGTGGATCCTGGGAACCCCCTGAATAACACAGGGGAACCTGGACACACCAGGTATCTCCAATGGGATGGAGGTTGGGATCAGGTCGGTGGGCTGGGATCAGATCTGGAGCAGGTTTGGAGTGGGTTGGTGGGCTGGGATGGATCCAGAGTAGGTCCAGAGTGGGTTGTGGGGCTGTGATCGGATCTGGATTGGGTCAGTGGGCTGGGATCGGATCTGGATTGGATCTGTGGGCTGGGATCGGATCTGGATTGGGTCGGTGGGCTGTGATCGGATCTGGATTGGGTCGATGGGCTGGGATCGGATCTGGAGTTGTTCTTGGGGCTGGGATTGGGTCTGGAACAGGTCCAGAATGGGCCAGGGAGCTGCGATCAGATCCGGAGTGGGTCAAGGGGCTCGGCTCAGATCCGAAGTGGCTTCAGGGAGCTGGAATCCAATATAGATCAGACTGGAGCGGGCTGGGGAGCTGGGATTGACTCGGCTCAGATCACAGGGCTGGGATCAGGTCCGGTTTGGATTGGAGCGGGTCAGGAGGCTGCAGTCAGTTCTGGAGCAGATCCAGAGTGGATCAGAAGGCTGGGATTGGGTCCAGAGCGGATCCAGAGTGGATCAGGAGGCTGGGATTGGGTCCGGAGCAGATCCAGAGTGGGTCAGGAGGCTGGGATTGGGTCCGGAGCAGATCCAGAGTGGATCAGGAGGCTGAGATCGGGTCCAGAGCGGATCGGGGGCCTGAGATCGGATCGGGATTGGCTTGGAGTGGTCGAGGGGCTCGGCTCAGATCTGGATCGGCTTGGAGCAGCTTGGGGGGGCTGCGATCAGGTCTGGATTGAATCCAGAGCAGGTCAGGGGGCTCAGCTCAGATCCGGAACAGGTCGGGGTCTATGATTGGGTCCGGATCAGCTTGAAGAGGGTTGAGGGGTCCGGCTCGGCTCGGATCTGGAGTGGGTCTGGGGGCTGGGTTTGGATCCAGAGAGGGTCGGGGGGTCTGAGATCGGGTCCGGATCGGCTTGGACCAGATCGAGGGGTTTGGCTCGAATCTGGGTTGGGTCGGGCGGCTGAGCTCAAGTCCAGAGCGGATCGGGGGAGGCTGGGATCTTATCCGGATCGGGTCGGAGGGCTGGGAAGGGATCCAGAGCAGGTCAGGGGGCTGGGATCGGATCCAGATCCGATCTGGAGTGGGTCAGGGGGCTGGAATCAGATCCGGGTCAAGGGGCTGGGATCGGATCCGGAGCGGGTCAGGGGGCTGGGATCGGATCCAGATCCGATCTGGAGTGGGTCAGGGGGCTGGGATCAGATCCGGAGCGGGTCAGGGGGCTGGGATCGGATCCAAATCCGATGTGGATCAGGTCAGGGGGCTGGGATTGGATCCGGAGCAGGTCAGGAGGCTGGAATCAGATACAGATCCGATCTGGAGCGGGTCAAGGGGCTGGGATCGGATCCGGAGCGGGTCAGGGGGCTGGGATCGGATCCAGATCCGATCTGGAGCGGGTCAGGGGGCTGGGATTGAATCTGGAGCAGGTCAGGGGGCTGGGATCAGATCTGGAGTGGGCCAGGGGGCTGGGATCGGATCCGGAGCAGGTCAGGGGTCTGGGATCGGATCCGGATCAGCTCAGGGGTCTGGGATCAGATCCAGATCCGATCTGGAGTGGGTCAGGGGGCTGGGATCGGATCTGGAGCGGGTCAGGGGGCTGGGATCGGGTCGGGCTCGGCTTGGGAGGCTCGGCTCGGATCCGGATCAGCTCAGGGGGCTGGGATCAGGATCGGTTCAGATCCGGAGCGGCGCTGGGGGCTCGACTTGGATCCGGAGAGGGTCGAGGCTTAGATCCAGATCGGCTCAGATCGGGTCGGGGGACTGGGATCGGATCTGGATTGGATCCGGATCGGGTCGAGGGGTTGGGGTCGGATCCGAATTGGCTTGGACTGTGCTGGGGGGTTGGGATCAGGTCCAGCTCGGCTCGGCTCGGATCCAGATCAGCTCGGATCGGGTCAGGGGCTGGGATCGGGTCAGGGGCTGGGATCGGGTCAGGGGGCTGGGATCAGGTCCGGATCGGCTCAGGGCAGGTCGGGGGGAGCTGGGATCGGACCCAAATCGGATCCGGAGTGGGTCTGGGGGCTCCGGAGCGGGTCTAGGGGCTGGGATTGAATCCGGAGCGGGTCTGGGGGTTCCGGAGCTGGTCTGGGGGCTGAGATCGGATCCGGATCGGCTCCGGGGGCTGGGATTGGATCCGGAGAGGGTCTGGGTGCTGGGATCAGATCCAAATCGGATCCGGAGCGGGTCTGGGGGCTCCGGAGCGGGTCTGGGGGCTCCGGAGCGGGCCTGGGAGCTAAGATTGGATCCGGAGCGGGTCTGGGGGCTTCGGAGCGGGTCTGGGAGCTGGGATGGGATCTGGAGCGGGTCTGGGGGGCTGAGATCAGATCCGGATCGGCTCCGGAGCGGGTCCGGGGGCCGGGATTGGATCCGGAGCGGGTCTGGGGGCTCCGGAGCGGGTCTAGGGGCTGGGATCAGATCCAAATCGGCTCCGGAGCGGGTCGGGGGACTCCGAAGCGGGTCTGGGGGCTGGGATCGGCTCCAGAGAGTCTCCGGAGAGGGTCTGGGGGCTGAGATTGGATCCGGAGCGGGTCTGGGGGCTCCGGAGCGGGTCTGGGGGCTGCGTGGCGGCCGGGCCGGGGGGCTGCGGGGGCGGTGCTGCCCGCCCTGCCCCCGGTGTCGGTTTGCAGCCGCGCTCCTCCTCCCGCTCCCGGTCGCCCCGCATTCCCGGGGCCCGCGGGGCCGGAGCGGGCGGCGGGGCCGGACCCCAACGATGCCGCAGCTGGAACCGGCGGCGGGGGGGGGGGGGTGGGACGGGGGACGGGGACGATCTGGGGGCCCCCGACGAGCTCATCGCCTTCCAGGACGAGGGCGAGGAGCAGGACAAGGGCGCGGGGCGCGGCTCGGCCCACGGGGACCTGGACGAGCTCAAGTCCTCGCTGGTCAGCGAGACCGAGAACCGCGGCTCCGGCCCCGGCTCCGGCTCCGACTCCGAGGTGGGAAACGGGGGGGGGGGCTGGGGGGGGGGTTGGGGGATTGGGGGAGGAGGTGCCCCCCCCCCCCCCCCCGGCCGGCCCCGCTCAGAGCCCTCTCCCCGCAGGCGGAGCGGCCCCCCCCGCCCCGGGAAAGTTTCCAGAAGCCGCGGGAGTACTTGGCTGAAGGTACCGGCTGCCCCCCCCGGGGTCTCCCCCCATCCCCGGAGTCCCCCTTTTCCTCCTCACCCCGCTCCCGGTCCCCCTCGGTGCCCCCCCCCCCCCCCTCCCCACCCCGGTCCCCCCATCCCTCCACGGAGCATCACCCCCCCACCCCCACTCCTCACCCCGGTCTCTGTCTCCAACGACCCCCCCGGGGTCCCCCTCTCTCCCCACCCCGGTCCCCCTCGCACCCCTCGCTGCCCCCCCCCTCCCAGCCCCGGGGTCCCCCTTCAGTGTCCCGCTACCCGTATCCCCCCCCGAGTGTCCCTCTCTCCTGTGACACCCCCCCAGTGTCCCCTTCGTGTCCCCCCCCCCTCTCCGTGTCCCCCCCTCCTCCTCTCCGTGTCCCCCCCCTCCTCCTCTCCGTGTGTCCCCCCCTCCTCTCCGTGTCCCCCCCTCCTCTCCGTGTCCCCCCCCCTCCGTGTCCCTCCCGGTCCCCGCGGGACCAGCCGAGACTTCGCAACTTCTTTGTTTGCGCCCCCGGCTGCGGCGGGACCCCCCCCCCCGCCCCCCTCCGGCATCCAGCCCCGTGTCCCCCCTCTCCGTGTCCCTCTCCCATCCTCAACCTTGGAGTGTCGTCCCCCCCAGTCCCTGTCCCCCCCCGCTGTGTCCCTCCACTGTCCCCCCCTTCGTGTCCCCCTTTCCATGTCCCCCTTTCCATGTCCCCCCCATTCAATGTCACCCTCGTGTCCCCCCCCCGTGTGTTCAACTCGTGTTACCCCCTCCCGTGTCCCCCCTCTCTCCATGTCCCCCCCCGCCACTGGCCCCTTCCCATCAGTGTCCCCCCCACCGTGTCCCCCTCCCTGTGTCCCCCCACCCCCCGCCTCCACCCACAGAGGGACCCACGATCCCCCCCCCCAAAATGTCTCTATCCTTGCCCCATGGCAGCATCCCCCCCTCCACCCTCCCCAGCCCCCCCCTTCCATTGCAGCATCCCCCCCAGCAGAATCTTCCCCCCCCCCCCAGTAGCACACAGACCTTCCCACTCCATGGCATCGCCCCCCCTCCCTTCCATGACCCCCCCCTCCCTTCCATGATCCCCCTCCTTCCATGGCATCCCCCCCCTCCCCCTTCTTCCATGGCATCCCCCCCCTCCCCCTTCTTCCATGGCATCCCCCCCCTCCCCCTTTCATGGCATCCCCCCCCCCCTTCCATAGCGTCCCCCCCATGGCATCCCCCCCCCCTCCTTCCATGTCACCCCCACCCCAAGAGTCCCCTTGCCCCCTGCCCCCCCCTCACCCCCCCCTTCTCTCCCCAGTGGTCCGACGACAGCAAGATGGGGGCTTTTTTAAGGGCCCCCCCTACCCGGGCTACCCCTTCCTGATGCTCCCCGAGCTGGGCAGCCCCTACCTCGCCAACGGAGCCCTCTCCCCGGGCGGTGCCCGCACCGTAAGTGCCCCCCGAACCCCCTGACACCCCCCCCGAACCCCTTGACACCCCTCAATCCCCCTGACCACCCCCCCAGTTCCCCCTTTTCAGGGATGCTCAGCCCCCCCTTGGGCTCCCCCCAAGCCTCACGCCTCCCCCTCCAGGAAAGCAACATCCTGGCGTTCGAAAAATAGGAAGAAATTTGCTTTATTCCTCTTGTTTTTGGTTCGGTTTGCCTCTTCCCGGGGGGGCGCAGGGGGGGGTGTGCACCCCGGAGGGGGTTGGGGAGTGCCCAGCCCGAAACCTGACCCTGAGCTGCTCCGCTTTTCTCATTTAAAAGGACTCCCTGCGACTTTTTCAAGCTCTTAATGGGCTGACATTGTCCGTCCCTCCTCGGGCTTTGGAAAACTGGTGGAGCAAATTGAGCGAGCATTAAAAGGGGGAGGGGACACAAAGGAGAGCGGGGATTGACACCCCCCACCCCCCCACCCCACCCCTCCCAGTCCTCAACGACATCCCTCTACACCCAAACCATCCCAAGCACCCACCTGGACCAGACCTGTGAACCTGGACCCAAAATCAGAAGCCTGGAGCACATCCCTAAGCCTGGTCCAGACCCCTAAAACTGGACCCGAATCATAAACCTGGACCAGACCCATGAACCTGGACCAGAACCGTAAACCTGAATGAGATCCCTAAGCTTGGACCAGATCCAAAGCCCTGGACCAGCCCCCTAAACTCCGCACCACATCCCTAAACCTGGACCAGAATCAGAAGCCTGGACCAGAACCAAAAACTTGGACTAGACCCATGAACCTGGGCCAGATCCTTCCAGCTGGACCGTGACCATAGACCTGTTTGAGATATCTAAAACCTGTTTTAGCAATCTAGACCTATTTTATAAACATCAGTCATTTCCCATATGCCCTTCTCCTGCCTCAGTTTCCCCTGCCAGTGCCCCCGATAGCATTCCAGGGTGGATTCTCTGTCCCCTGGCCGGGATGTGATGCCCAGCCATGGTACCCACCACCTGCCAGGCTGGATCCTCACCCCTTGCTCCTCTTTTTCTGCGTGTATTCCAACTCCGGAGCAGCCACGGTGACACCTGATGACTTTAGGCACATTATTTGCTGGGGCTTCTTGCGAAGCCACGTTGCTGTATGGGATGGCAAAACCTGTTGGGGTCAGAATGGCTTAAAATCCCCCGGCGCGGGCTCGCTGGCTGGGATCCTGCTTTCCAGTGGCATCGAGTGGGGAGTTTTCCATGTTTGGGGAGTTTCCTTGCTTTTGGTGTATTGGAAGGAACTGGTTTGAATGGCTGCAGAGTGTAAATCCTGGGATGCAGAGGGCAGGGGGGTCATATATCATATCATATCATATCATATCATATATCATATCATATCATATCATATCGTTTTTATATCAATATTCCCGACTTTGGGCAGTGTCCGGGTGCCAAATAAGGGTTATATTCCCAATTTTTCGCTCTTGGTGTTACCACAATCTGGAGGTGATGCGCAACTGGCCGTGATCCCAAAATATCAGCAAGGAATAAGGAATAATTAAAAGGGAGAGGGGTTGGGATTCATAGGGAATGATCACTAATGAGGATTTAATGAGTCCCAGAGAGAGGGGGATTAGCAAAGAGGAGCTGGAGCTGCATCCTGGGTTTGGACCGGGAGAAGTGGGGATGGGAATGCCCTGGATTGGGGCCAGATCCTGCTGGGTCCAGACATTTCTATGCAGAGCAGAGCCTGAGAGGCGTCGCGATGGGGGCAAACGTGGGGTGCTGGGAGGCTTTTGTGGGTGCTGGTCGTGTACAGGAGGGCTCTTGCAGCTGGATTTTGGTGCGGCACCGCGGCAGGTGAGAACCTGCTGTATCCTGTGGCCACTCGGACGATGGAAGCGCCCCAGCTCTGTGCCGCTCCCCACACCTCGTCCTCTCCACACGCGCCCACCAAAGCGGCGACGCAGGGATCCGCTGGATCCTGGGATAACGTCATGCTGCAAGCCTGGACTGGGCCCACCCAGGCACAACATCCTCGATCCCGTACCGGATCTAGCCAGGCACAGCATCCTCGATCCCATACAGGATCCATCCAGGCGCAGCATCCTTGATACCGTACAGGATCTAGCCGGGCACAGCATCCTCGATCCCGTACAGGATCCATCCAGGTGCAGCATCCTCGATCCCATACAGGATCCATCCAGGCGCAGCATCCTCGATCCCGTACAGGATCCATCCAGGTGCAGCATCCTCGATCCCATACAGGATCCATCCAGGCACAGCATCCTCGATCCCATACAGGATCCATCCAGGTGCAGCATCCTCAATCCCGTACAGGATACATCCAGGCGCAGCATCTTCAATCCCATACAGGATCCATCCAGGCACAGCATCCTTGATCCCATACAGGATCCATCCAGGCGCAGCATCCTCAATCCCATACAGGATCCATCCAGGCGCAGCATCCTCGATCCTGTACAGGATCCATCCAGGCGCAGCATCCTCAATCCCATACAGGATCCATCCAGGCGCAGCATCCTCGATCCCGTACAGGAGCCATCCAGGCGCAGCATCCTCAATCCAGTACCGGATCCATCCAGGCGCAGCATCCTCAATCCAGTACCGGATCCATCCAGGTGCAGCATCCTCGATCCCATACAGGATCCATACAGGCACAGCATCTTTGATCTCATACAGGATCCATCCAGGCGCAGCATCCTCGATCCTATACCAGATCCATACAGGCGCAGCATCCTTGATCCCATACAGGATCCATCCAGGCACAGCATCTTTGATCTCATACAGGATCCATCCAGGCGCAGCATCCTCAATCCTGTACCGGATCCATACAGGCGCAGCATCCTTGATCCCATACAGGATCCATCCAGGCGCAGCGTTCCCACACAGCAGCGTTGCCCAAGGGCACCGAGCTCTGCACTGACAAATCTGCCACCCGCCGGCTCCGAGGCAAGATCCAACATGTGGAGCGCAGAGGTGGCAGGAGGTGGGAGGCCACCCAGCAGCCCCTAGGACACTGTTTTTTTCCCTGTTTCCTTTTTATTTCCCCTGCCTGCTGTTGGAGGAAAAGCTTATCCACAGGATCTGGTCATCCTGGTGGTCATGGCATCCTTGCAATCCAGGGTGGTTGACCAGTGTGACTCTACTGGATGGAAACGGAAGATTTTTTTTGAGGAAAAATACCCCAAATCCCAAATAACTTCTGTGCGTGTGAGATGCTCTGAGGAGGTGGGTGAAGGATGCTGGGGTCTGAGTTGTCTGTGGATGCAGATGTTGGACCAGGCAGCGGCAAAACTACTGGAGGACTTTGGTTTTGGAGTCATGGGCCAAGCACTCTTCACTCCATAATATTTATAAAGCTGGAATATATTTCT